>NC_142707.1:17546875-17848750 GCF_055471065.1 Atractosteus spatula
GGTCAAATGCACATGCAATGTCCTGTGTGTGGGAAAATATTCCTTGTAAAATTCAGACTTGGCAGTCACATGAGAACGAAATAAATGAAGCTGAATTGTTGGCAGACATCATCAGTAACAATGGACAACAATCAGTGTCATTAGTAATTGAAGCTCTTTCATTCTCCTAACAGATCCTACATGTCAGTATTGTGATTGATTGTATTATTATGCAACATGCCACAATGACAAACGCCTTTATGCTACCTTACCCTTGTTGTGCAATTCTTCTCATCCTGCAGTTTTAATTGTCTTGTCCTGGCAGCTGGCTTGATCTGAATCCATGTAACTGCAGAGAATGGGCTACTTTCCAGACAGCATGCGATTCACAATGTTCACCCTTGAAGTCATTTGTAAAGTGAAGAAGTCAATGTTCTAGACACCTCCCTGCCTCAACATCTTTTGTTTGGGAAAAAAGTGAAAGCTTCCAGTCTGTTAATGAGGTGGTTGTCTGCCTTGCCAACTGCAGTTATAAAAGTGTTTGCTAATTCCCTTATCTCCAGCCCAACATCCTACAGCTTTAGTTTGAATTAGCACTGTCTGAGAGATCGCTAGGGGGAGAAAGTGCCTTAGATTCCTCAACATTGCTTCTGAGAAAGTGCTTTTATAGATTAAATGTGGTCTTAAGGGAAAAGCGAATCAATTACTTGAATCCTTTCCACATGTTCTATTTTGTTTTGAGCCAAATCAGTTCATCCGACAGTTGAACTTGCCGAACAAGTGACCTTTCTTTTTCAGCTTGGTATTTTGATTTACTTATACATCAATTATATGAATACACTAAGATTCTGCTTGTGATGCTTACAGATTAAATACAGCCATGCCTGCTGGTTTTAATTGTAGTAAGCCTCTCAATTGCAACCTTACTGCAATTGAAAATATAGGGAGTTTTACCGCGTTTTACCGCAGCATACCCAGCTCGTTTTGAATGGCTGCATCTGTACATTAAAAAATAGGGTTTATTTAAAGAAAGGGGATATTAAAAAAAGTGTAAGCACAAGTAAATCAAGGAAAGGCCAAGACAAAGAAGAGAATATTACAATGGAAAGTAAAATAAATAAATAATAAACATTTGCACAACAGATAAAGTAGTGTAAAGGATGAGGTGTCTCAAAGATAAAAACAATAAATGTTTAGACAATTATAGGAAAGGAATTTGTTGTATGATGAATTGAAGATTAATATATTACATTTTCATTATATTCAGGTGTTTATCAAGGAAGAAATAGGTAACATTCTGTACTTCAGACTGAAGAAAGACCATGTTTGATATTTAGTACTATTAACATAGAAGAGATTGAAATGCAACTGATAATGGTACTTCAGACTGAAGAAAGACCATGTTTGATATTTAGTACTATTAACATAGAAGAGATTGAAATGCAACTGATAATGGCAGCACTGTAGGTCAGGTAGTTAAAGAAGTGATTGTTTTACTTTGATGACAATAATACTAAAGGATTTTTCTACATAATTACTACTGACTGAAAAATTGCTAATATAGAAATTTACATATTTTTAGTATTTAGGTACAAAAAGAGTGACAAAACCAGACCAGGTACTTATGAATCAATAAACACAAGTAAGGCTAAGGGGGCAATATCCAGTTCTAAACTAAGTGTTTATCTGTATGGCACTATGATTAGATGTATTATATACCATCAGTTTAGAAAAACAATACTTGCTTATTGCAATCTCTGACCAAGCAACAGCAGTAATGTATAAACACAGTCTGTTTTATATTAAATATACATTTATTTTCAGGAAGTTTTTGCTAACTTTCCTGATTAACATTGCAGGCAATAAGGTATTTAAGGAAATACAGTAGATGCTTTTGAACATAAAACCATTTTAAGCACATTTCTGGGTTCAAATGAATGTCCTTTTCTTATGAACTAAAAAACACAAATATTTATTGATTTGTTAATAGTTATTTTTGAACAGAAGATCATGAGGAGATTTTATACGAATAGTACTGACAAGTCAAACCAGCAGACTTCAAAATTAACATGAACCAGAGGACACAAGTGGAAACGACAGAGATTTCCTTACACAAAGAATTCTGACACTATTTACCTGATCATGTTGTGAAGCCATGACCCTGGTTTCTTTCAAGAACTAGCTGGATGAGATCCTAGGATCAATTAACTACTAACAACCAAACATGCTAGATGGTCAGAATTGAGTCCTCTCACCTACAAACTTTCTCATGTTCTATCTCATGATAGGATTGTTATTAGATAATTGTTTTAAGCTCCTAATAGTTTTTTGTTAGGTCAGTCAGTAATTGAGCAATTCTCCTAAGTACTTAAGTATGTTCCATTCACTTACAGTACATAATAGAGTGTTCACCTACAATGAAAATCTGCAGACAGAATTTCTCCAGATACAGGGTTGAAAAATGTTATGCAAATATAAGACTGAGTTAGCTGAAAGCTGCCAACAAAGGACTGTGTAAGCAATTATTTGAAGTGCAGATTTTAATCATATATGCGGGGGTGGTGTAAAAAACAAATAGTAACAACCTAACAATTTGACCTATGCCAGAAGTTCTAAAATAATTTATTTTTATTTAGGCACAAGTGACAAGTGACTACATTAAACAGACTCACCCCCTATTTGATTTTTAAAAACTTTAAAGGCACATCATCTCAGAGAGGGCCATAAAGTGAAGTTTAGGTTTTCTGTTGAGAAGTCCTAGCTACTTTTTCTGTTTTACAGCTAATAAATAACTTTGTTTTTCACTAATTAGACAAATTTAGCTTTACGAAAGGTACCATTTGCTTAATAGTTCAGTGTAGTATGGAAAACAACCTTCTGACATTTAATGTGTTTTTGCAAAGTTGATGGTTAAGTGCTTTAAACTTTCTGCTTGAGTGTCATAAATGGCTGAAAGTGCAGATGTGCATATATTCTCCAAGAACACATCAGAGATCCCATCTGAATCAACAGCTAATGGCTGCACATGTACTGCCCTAATGTCTTAATGGGTCTGTTGCAAAAGGTATTTGCTTTGCTTAAACAAGGAACATCTGTTTCCAACTGAAAATTGCAGCAGGCAATTTTATAGTAGACAAGGTAGTGAACTTCAGCTGTTTGGAGGTTTATTGGGGACAATACTTTTCAAGCTTCACACAAACATTTGCCATAATGGTAAAGAATAAAAGGAAATTATCTGATAGTTCCATTATGCAGTTGAGCATAGTTAAAATTAATATTAGAAGCTGACTAAGCTGAATTGTAAGCCCATGAGATGTAAGGTTTGCCAAATAAGAGCTATATTTAATAGGTAATAGGAGACCATGTGAACTGCAGACATATGTTTATTTTACTGACACTTTTAAGGTAAATTGTAAGCTTAGAAGAAACATTAAAGTGCTTGTTATATAATACTGGAGATAAACTTAACAGATCCTGACATGTGACTGATCATATTAAAGACACAAAAATAACCACAATAGAAACCAGTGGAATAATATTGGTATCTTTCTATTTTGTCCAATTCATCAGAATTTATATTCCAGTGGTTTGAGAATAAATGCCATTCCACTTGATGATAAAGGGACAATTTTTCTCAGGGTAAAATTTCAGCCAATGGAAACAAAAGAGCACGAGTGAACATTTATGTGGAATTTCATATGTGATTTCTTTATGATGAATACAGCGCAGTTTCAGCTTCTGTTCTATCATCTATGAGATTTTGAATGTCTATCTATCAATGCATTTTCAGAAAGCCCCATATTCCTGTCAGGGTTCAAGGCAACCTGGAGGCTTTAAGCCAATGTAATTTCTTTAATTAATGTAATTACATTTATTTATTCCCAGGACCATTAATGACAACTTCCCCATTTTACAGGATGATCCCTCCAATGGTGTCCTCTTTTCTGACCACCCCATCATCTCATATTGCCAACAATCTAATCTGTGTAACCTTCTTGTTCACAGCTCCCTTGACCGCCCACAGCCATCATCCACACCAGGCACTTTCCCCTGCTACAGAACTTGCTGCATCACCTGTAAATATATATCCAACACCACGCACATTTAAGGCTGCTCTGGACAATTCTGGATAACTCAGATGACATTGTGTATTTCTAGCAACCTTATTTACTGAATCACTTGCAGAAAATGCCGAGCTACTTACATTGGTGAGACAGGAAGGAGACTAGGAGACCATTTCAGGGAACATGTCAGGGGCGTGAGGATCAAAGACCTTTCCAAACCCCTAGTTTCCCATTTCACCTCTAACGGCCATGATCATACTGATCTCTCTGTGTCTTCACGGAAGGGTTTCGGAACTCCTATTGCAGAAAAACACCTGAAACCAAAGTTATCCTGAGACTAGAATCACACCTTCCCCTTTCTCTTAATGACAGACATGTCTCCTTATAATCCTTTCTATTCATTTTTAGGTTTTGACTTTGACTGTCAGTTTGCCTCTTTCCCTCACACCTGAAGAAGGCTCCACAGCTGAAACAGTGTGTCTCTTTTCTTCAACATGGAACTAACCTTTACCTATTCCTTTACATATTGTAAATATACTATTCAAAGTCATGCAAGTCATGAAGTGCATGATAGGCCATACCTCAAATGTGATATTAACATGCAGGGGAATCTTTACATCCTTCAGAACTATTATCCTATTATTTTTCCATACATCCATCATTAGTGGTTAATGTGGCATCAGTGCAGTAATCTGATGAGTGCTGTCTTCATAGTACTCTTTCTCCTGTCAGGCTGTGTGAACACCTTCATCCAGTTGTAGAAGGATCTTTGAAGAACAATTTGTGAATGCTTTTGATCTACAAGTAATGTGACTAATATAGTTATTTTTCTAGTTCTTTATGTGGCATGTTTATGTTTTTAGCTTGTATAAGTTATCATACGGGTTGGCATGGTAGTGCAGTGGTGGGCATTGCTGCCTCACAATGCCGGGTCCAGTTCCTGAGATTTTAAATATTCTCCACATGTTTCCATGAGTTGCCTCCAGGTGCAACTGTTTTTTTTTTCTACAATCCAAGGACTTACTGGTAGGTTAATTAACCTGTGATGGATTGAGCTAGGTGTATCCGACCTCGTACCCATTGCTTGTCAGGATAGGCCCTGGTACCCCTGCAACCCTGCATTGGATGAAGTAGTTATAAAAAAAAGATTTTGGAGAGAATTATGTTTATAAATGAAGACTGGTAGAAGATACATTTACATTGAAGAAATGAGTGGAAGTTAATGAAGTGATGTAGAAATTGCTATAATAGTTAGCTAGATCACAAGGTGATACCAACATTTTCATCAATGTAAGGCTTGTAGAGTTCAGGGTCAAAACCAGTTTAGGAGCAGATGTATTCTTCTACTTAGCCAACAATGATGTTAACATAATTTGGTCCCATTCTGGTATCTATGGTAACATTGCTGATTTTGTAGCAGAAAAGACTTGAAAGAAAACACATTCAGGGTGAGAACCAATTCAGCTAGTAGATAAGTATGTGGGTTGGGGTATCCAGTACTGCATGTTTGTTAAAGGCATGTTTGAGAGCTGTAAGACTGTTGTCATGGGGAATGATGGTATATGGAGACATGACCTCCATGCCCAGATTTCTCTTTATTCCCCTTTTCATCTCCCATTTTTTAATCTCCCATTTTTTCTAGACTCAATAATTATCTCATATGACCAAACACCTAGTCTACACATCCGTGGTTCGAATAACTCCCCAAAGGAAGGCACCATCTATTGAAAGCACTTTTTGCTGCAGCAGCAGTTACATGCCTGTCCAGCAATCTGATTTATTGCATTTCTTACAAAATGTGATCCTAACATTGGCAAATTAGGAAGACAACTGGTTAACTATTTCTGGGAACATTTCAGAGCAGCATGCATTTCTCTGATTTAATACTCCCCCATGTTACTTCTCTTGACAGTGATTACACTGAACTTTCTGTTTGCTCTCTATTTCACAATAACATCTATGCCAAAAAGTTATGAGACACCAAAATGATCTGTGTATTAAATTGGTTCACACATTCCCTTGAACTCAATAACTGGGTAATCTCTTCCTAATTGTTTAATTTATTTAGAAATTTGCTAATTCCCACACTTTCCATGCATTTTTTGGCTGAGATTACATCTTTTCAGTCTGCTTTTTGTACCCTAACTATTCATATATTTCTGCTCTGTACTTCTCTGTCCTACATACCTAAAGAATGCTTGACAGAATTAACATCTTTGCAGTGTAGAAGTAACATCTTTGCAACTTCCACACTGACAAAGCACCCCACACTAACCTCTGCAGAATAGAATTGTACCACATTCAACTTCTGTATTCAAAGGTTTGTGCATTTATAATATGAAGTAGTATTAATTTAAGCAGCAAAATATAGAAACTGGTTAGCATAGATACAGCATAAGAACAGGAATCAATCACAATCTCAATCTCATAATCACTATTTCTTTTTTTTCCTTTTTGACTTACCCTTTTTACTTTGAGTCACTGATAAAAAATTTCCTTCTCCTAGAACACCCAGTCCAAATGGGTATTGATCTTTGAAACAACCTAAGAATGTGCTGGCTTCTATGGTTTATTGCCCTGTTCATTATTACTTGGCTTGAATTAGTTCAAAGTGTCCTAATGTACCTATACAACATCCCACCAGTTTTATCTGGTTGTACTGCATGTTCTTTCAATGGTTTTACAAGTTCCAAGCTGACCCTTTCCCACATTAGTAATATTTTTATCAGATCAACTTCAATCGTTCTGTTCTGTTACAGCATGTTTCAGAGTTGCATACCATTTGGCACTGGAATCCTAAATCTAGCCTTATAATCTAACCTTTTGACCTTTTAAAAAAATACAAAGAAATTCACAAATTCATATTTTCATTTACAGTCAGTACACTTAACAGATGAAATGACAAGCACTGAGTATTACTGTAAGCTGGTGAAAATTGCAATATTAAAATACAATACAAAAGAAGAAATACAGGATTGCTGCCATCTCTAATAAGAGTATGCTATACAGTGTATATTAATCATCCAATAACAGGGATCCTCTACATATTTGCCGAAGCACTGATGCTATGATAGAACAAATTAAATAAACACAATACACCTTAGCTTTGTGTCCTGCTTAGACTGTAAGATTAATAATTGCCAAGCAATTATTACAGTAAGCACTACTCATGACAACTTTTTTAGAAATGAAAGGAACATAAAGAAACCAGCTCTTTCTATGTAAACCTCAACTTGAATGTGTTTAAAAAGATATCATAATATTCAACATAAAGGAGGAATACTTAAACCTATTTTAGTTTTTGATTTCTCTTTTTAGTTTTAATTGACATTTAACTTATTTCTCCTATAACAGTGTTCAGTTTGAGCAATTAGACAACATTGAAAAGGGGAAAAGAAAATTTTTGAAAGTACTGTAGTTATAATCCTAATCAAAATACTCTGTAAGGAATGTGTAAACATGGTATTCCAGAATACTCAGAATGCACAAACCTTGCTTGAGCTTCCCATTTGTTTTTAAAATTTTAAACACCATGACTTTTGAATATCTGAAGCACTCCGGAGCATCTTTATTTTTTAATTCTTCTGAATGGGTCAGTTTGGCATAGACATGACAGTGTGTTTATACAGTATGTTAAGATGAACATAGGTTTTCCAAGTTGATATTCTTTTCATTGTTGATTTTTTTCTGTTGCAAAACCAACTTTATATATACACTGTACATAAGGAAGATAAGTCAAAGCATCAATAAAAGCTGCTAGTTATTAGACACAGACTTGAAATCAAAAGAGCGGTGGAAACAGGCTTTTCCTTATAGGGCAGATGCATGTAGCCATCCATATAAAACTTTACAATTGGTGTGTGGGAAAGAATTACTGAACATTACTACTAAAGTGCGGTAAAAGGTAAGGGGTCCAAAATATGACTGTGTAACTTGGACGAAGATCTTGCACTAGGATCAGAAGATCAGAGAAGGACCTTCTTTCACCCATCAGATGTAAAATCAAAATATTAAAAATATAAACCTCAACTTGAATGTGTTTAAAAAGATATCATAATATCTAAAAAAAATGAATGCTCTGAGTATTTGCTAGGAGGACTGTGCAAGCTGAATAGTTGTATTTTCCCATCTTGCATGTGAGGATGCCTATAATCAAATTATACTATTATACTATGTCATTTTTATAAGGACCTCAGTGGAATAACTTCAATAACATGGACAGGCAATTCAATTACAGAAACTATTAAAGAAATGCTTTCTATTTTCAGTCATGAAATTAATGGCAAGCTCATAGAGGATCTACAAACTCAATTGGATCTTTCAGGGAGGGTGAGAAGTGGACAAGGTCAGGGAAAATCAAGGATTCTATCCTACATAAATTGTGGAACATGACAGTGGAACCTGGAGGAGAGCCTTAGTTTCCCAAGGCTGTCCAAACATCCCTAAGGCCAGATACGGTGATGTGGTCCCCAGAGGCAAGGAAGATCATCCTCATTGAGCTGAGGGTGCCATGAGAGAAAAAGTGCCAAATAGGGTGGCAGACATGGTTGTTCCCGGTGGAGGTTGGATGCAGAGGATTTCCAGCACAATCGGTGTGGAGAATACTGACAGCTGTTGGGCAAACTGGGAGGGACAGATAGTGGTTCGAAGGTTGGGAGAGGCAGTGGAGAGAACTGCAGGCTGGCTCTGGAACAGGAGAGAGGAGTTAAGCTGGAGGCCAGGAGGAGATGAGCAGTAACTGGCTATCACTGCTGACCCGCCAGCAGGAGGGCATTATGGATAAGGGTTGAAATGCTGGATGAAAGCTGGGTTCCATCTAATGACGTTGATTCCTGGCCAACAGCAATAGTCAATATAACTATTGACTAAAGACAGTATAAGTAGATGTATACAAGAAGTACATATTTTGTCTTTTATTTAAGAAGGATTGCTTTTTCAGAATTTCAGCTGTTTGTTGAAATTCCCTGTATCTTTTCTTGGAAAAATAGTGGGTAAGCTGCTAACAAAATAGGGAAACAATTCACCGAACAATGGTCATCTGTACCTCTACAGTGCTAATGTCATGACTCAACGTTATCAAGATGCACAACAGTGGTTTAAAGATAAACATCCGGGATTGGACAAGAATCCTTAGAATCAATAAATCAAGTAGAAACATGTGCACGTTGTTTCATCTTCATTTCCATTGCAAATAGTATCGATAACAGATTTCGGCATCCATGGAAAAATTTAAACTCAATTGGTTTTGTTTGATGATTTGATGACATAGATTAGAAAGGAGGAATTTTTCATATTAAGCTGTTTCATGTATGACGTACAGACATCCATCCATTTTCTAACCACTGTATCCAATACAGGGTCGCAGGGGAGCTGGAGCCTCCTCTGGAAAGCAATAGGCGCAAGGCAGGATTCAGCCTGGATGGGACACCAGTTCATCAAAGGACACACACAGACAAGCACAGATGCACTCACACCAGGGCCAATTTTCCCAGAAGCCAATTAACCTACCAATATGTCTTTGGATTGTGGGAGGAAACCGGAGCACCCAGAGGACACACAAACGAACACTGAGAGGACATACAAACTCCTCGTAGAAACCACCTTAGGAAAAGAACCCATAAACCCCAACGCTGCGAGGCAACAATTCTAACCACTGCACCAGCGCGCTGCCTTGGGTATAAACATCCTCTGTTTATATCAATGGGTTTTTAGAATATATTGACACATCCTGGTTTACTGCTGAAACATTTTTTGTACTATCAGGCATATGATAAGCGAAATAAAATGAAAAATACTAAACGTTGTAGGAGATTGGATCATTATTGCATTTAGTGGTCCAGAGGTGGAGCTGTTTCACTAATGTTTAACTAACTACCCAGCATGTCTTGATTTCACATTCTCAATAAAAGATTTTCAACATAATATAGCTTCAGTGGTTTCACACACAACATAAACTTGTAAATCCAAATGAATTTTTCTTTATATTTGAAAAAACATGTCTGTTCTAATTTATTGCATTTTCAGAGTGAAACTTGATTTTAGCTTTTTTTAAAAAAAACATTTGTGTGAAAGAAAACATGTCTTCATAAGGAACATAGATAAAAGCCTTTTTTTTTAATGGAGGGCTTCAATCATATCATGTAAAAACCACCTCCCTGCTAAAAAGCTTTTCCAATCTGTTTATAGAGCATTTTGTTTGCAGTCTGTCTTTCTTCTCATCTGTGGAATAAAACAACAAATTTTGTTTTTATCTTAAAGATGCTTAGGAACTAAGCAAACACTCCAGGTTGTTTTAATGTCAGAATGACATTGAAATAATCCAGACTAGTTTACTGTAAATGAAGAGAAAGGCTGTCCAATATGCAAAATTCAGTATATATTTGAACAATAATGTATGTATTTGACGATATCTGATGTGTCTAAAAAAACTTTAGCCAAAATACAGAAAAGTGACAACTCTTCTTAATATCTTCAGAAAATAATTATATTTTAGTCCAATTTTGTATTAAATAGAAAAAATGATGATTAAAGGATATTTGTATTATATTTCTATGTTTTTCAGTTCATAATAAAAAGAAACATTTCAGTAATTTCTTTACATTCAAAAGTTATTACAATCTAAAGAAAAAAAACAAGAATATTGGCTTCTCTAATAATTCTAATGATTCTAGGTGTATTTGTGATAAATTATTAAATTTAATTTACTGAAGATTATTTATTTTCATCTACTGTGAAATGTTCAAATAATGGGTTCACAAAGATCAGAGAATATGAGCATCTGTAAGGTGCATGTAGTTTATATTAAATAGTACACATATTACAGCTGAAAAAATAAATGAATATATATAATTTACTAATATACAACTTTATTTTAAAAGAGGCGAAAACTCCCAATGTTCATAACCATATAATAGATATTAATAATTCATAGTTATCTGGATATATGCATCCAGACAGGCTTCCTAGGAAAATAGAAAATAACAAGTCCATCAATAATGTGTTTTCCACTTATTATACTTTAATACTACTTACAGTAAATAACTCATGGCAAAGCTGACGATGCTTAATATTCTGGGGAATTTAACAATTAATTACTTAAGTGTGAAAGCAAATATTTTTAGATGCCAGAATAAAGTGTAATATTCTTACATAATAAAAAAAATATTATTCATGGAAAGGTTACACAACCCTGAAGTCATGCTCATGACAAGTGGATACCCTGATTAATGATCAAAGCGGTATTTTATCCAGAGACACAATGAAATAACAATAAGAGAAGATACTTGAGAGAATGATCTTTTAATAATGCATGCAAGTTTATACAAGTCATTGTTACAATGCAGCGAGTAGGTGGAAAGAGCCACATCTAGCTGACAGGCTGAGAAATCCAAGTGCTTGGTCCCAGTCAAGGCATGAGGAATAACGATAGCTGAGCCAGATCAGAGCTGCAGAGGCAGGTGGAGGTAATCAATAGCAGATGGGCTGATCCGAGTCTGAAGGTACTGTAAGCGCAGTTATCTGGGCAGAGCAGGCAGGGTGGCTACTTCATCAAGCAGAGCTGGTGGACAGGAAGTATGGCACTGTGGCACTGGTCCGGTGCTTGGCTGTACAGATGGAGTGCAGACATATAGGGTGCAGTGTGGGTTTAGGACAGGCAGTTAGTTGGGCTGAGTACAGACCTGTTGACCTTCTCGGAATAGGGTGCAGTGTGCTCTAAGGAAGTTTTCTTGACAGAAGATAACTCAATGTCAGAGCACAGGATCAGTGGCAGATTGTTTAAATATCCTGGATTAATGGAATTATTACCCGTTAAGAGAAGGCAGGTGTTTGGGACAAGTGGCCTGAGAGAGTCCTCATGACCCCAGGAGGTGTTTTACTCATTGTGCCAATGCAGCAGGTTTGCATGGAAACCAAGGGCTGTGAGCTTTGATTCACCTGGGCATAACGGTTATCAAACATTTATTGTTTGTGTATACAGAAAACCCACAAATGAAAAGCATATGGCAACATTATCCTACCCTTTTCCTACCCATTTGATCACTGAGGGTTGCTCAATAATATCATCATTTAATATGATATCAACTAAAAGAATATTAAAATACAATTTTAAATATAAAAATTAAATTAGATGTTTAAAATATTAAATTATATGTTAAATTAGCTCCATTTCTATCAGGGTTATCACAGATGAAAAGAAAAAAGTTTTAACACACTAAATTGAAAGGAAATAAATGTTATATGACAATATTTCAAATACATTTATTATACTTTACCTGATTTGATATTGTCACAAGTGAAAACATTCACATTCTTTTCACTTCAACACAAATAGATAAAATTAAATATCAATATATGATTACTACAAGACTAAGGAAAAATACAGTACAAGCATTTGGGCATGAGGTGTTACACTGTAATTCATTCTCTTCATTCTGATTTATATTAAGAATTACATTGAAACTTCTTGTGTAATTCATATGGAAAACAGATATGATGTTTAAACATTTCTTTTTCAAAGAAGATTTTCATTAATAGAGCTTATTTTGGTCTAATATTTTCCAGACCCAGCACAGATCAGTTTTCCTGGAATTTTTTCCCTTCAATCTGAGGTCAAGGTTACTCTAGTTAGAATTGCTACAGTACATATGTGAAAGTGATTGAATGTAACATGTAAGAGTACTACATTTATAAATTAGATTTATAAACAGATATTGATTGTATAATGTATAGAGAAACCTGGAATGGCTAATTAACAGATCAAAGTCCCTGTACTTTATGAAACTGGCAGTACTCTGCTCCCAGCTTTACTCTACCAGTTTGCAGGTTTCCTCTTGACTCATGATGTTTAAGGGGAAAGTCTATTGACATATTTGATTATATATTTCTACTCATCCCCTGTGAAGATTTTTATAATTAAAAAAATTGTGCTTTATGAACTGTAGATCTTTTCTTAAGCATTAAAATATTGTATGGTAACTTTTTCTTTACAATACTTTCAATAAATGATAATAAATGGAGCGGAGTGGTGGCTCTGCACCTGTGGCTGGAAGGTTGCTGGTTCAAATCCTGTGGCTGGCAGAGGAATCCTCCTCTGTTGGGCTCCTGAGCAAGGCCCTTCACCTCAACTGCTCCAGGGTGCTGTACAATGGCTGACCCTGTGCTCTGACCCCAAGCTTCTCTCCCAAGCTGGGGTATGTGAAAAGATGAATTCCTAATGCAAGGAATTGTAAATGGCTAATAAAGTGATCCTATCCTAAATGTTAAACATGTTTAAGCAATTGCTATTCCATACAAAATGCAAAATGATTGAGTCACCCTGGTATAAATTCACAAGAAATACTTGTTTTTTTTATTCTCAATGTTGTCATATGGCCTAGGGGTCTTAACACATTAGTTTTTGTACAACTGCAGAGAAATCTCGTGACCACACATTTCAGTGACAGTCAGTTCTTGGCAGATTAATACAACGAAGAAGTGAAAGTAAAGGTACAGATAGCTAAGTACCTTAAACTCTTTTTGGAGTAAACAGCATAACCATGGATGGGTGCCATCCTTCACAGGCTAGACTTCCAGTGTTTTGCTCCTTCGCCTTAAAAGAAGGAAATTTGTAACTTAGAAATTTGTAATTTGTTTTTTTCATATAGTTCATATAAGCCTCTCTCTGCTGTGGTGCAGTGGTTAGCATTTCTACCTTGCTGAGCTGGTGCCCTGGGTTCAGTCCTGGATCTAGAGTGGTATCTGTGTGCAGTTTGCATGTTATCCTGCGTTTGCACGGCTTTCCTTCAGGTGCCCTGGTTTCCTCCCACAGTTACTGTACATACTGATTAATTGTCTTTTGGGAAAATTGTCGCAAGTGTTAGTGTGTGCATGTCTGTGTTTGTGTCTGTCTAACCTGCGATGGACTGGTGTCCTGTCCAGGGTGTATCCTGAACTATGCCCGTTTCTGGACAGGATAGGCTCCAGCTCCCTCGCAACCCTAAATTGGAAAAAGTGGTTAGAAAATGGATGGATGGATTTTGAATAGGTGCGAGAGGCTTTCTCTGTTTTAGTCTCTGTTTAAAGAGCAATTGTCCATCTTTACCTTTCTTTCTTTTAATGAATTTTCTGTTGTCCTGGCATTAATTTGTTATATATATTTAGAAATAATAGTCTTTGTTTTTTGTCTGTTAGTTTTGAAAATGTCTTCTAAGTGCTGTGTGTTCTTTTACTCTAAAAAGGACACTGCCAAGAAAAAGATACCACATGTCTAATCTTAACGTTCCCTGAAAAATGCAAATGTCAGATTAATATTGATCCATTCAGTCTACTGATGTCTAATGTGTTTGATTTATTTTAAATGAAAGAGGGTGTTTTAATATTTAATTGGATTATTATTTTATGGTTGAAACATAATTTACCACCCCTTTATCTCTTAATTACAAGATGGAAAAAGAGTAAACTACAGTAAATAGCAATCAATTTAGAAAACATTTTTTTATAAAAACCCAAATCTTCTTAGATTTAAAAAATCACCAGATTAGACATGCAGATGGTGAGTAAATAAGGAAGGTTTAGTTGTGGCAAAATTTGAATAAGCAGTAATAGTAATATCGAATTTGCTTTGTTTTCCAATTTCTTTATTTTACATTAATTTCCTGTGTAATGTTTTTACACTGATTTATGATTTTATTTGTTGCTGGATATTAAAGTTATACTTTTATTTATTTATTATTTTGCCCTTCATTTTGAATTTTTCTTTATGAATCTTTATTGTATTATACATAATGATCACAAGTAACAAAAATAAATAGAGCAGCAGTAATCTGAATGGTCTGAGTAACAGCAGCTAATGTATTACAAAGAAAATATACAGCAAATGTAATGCAATATTATAATATAATAAGCTTATGCAGGAAGCACACAGCGGAACATACAGTAAAGTTATTTTATCTCCTGAACTGGATCCACTAGAACTTATCCAGATTATTTATGTATAAATTAAACACATTCCTTTTTTCACAACTATGCTAATGCTATGGTTAAAAGTGCATCATCCATCATCAGAAATTGGATTATTTTGTTATATTGTACGTTACCAAATATAAGACCAAACTTTTCTAGGTTTTGCATTTGATAAATGTGCTGCGTTAAATAAGATTCTTCCTGTCCTCCTTGTAATGTATTTGTGTATATCAATATAATTTGAAAATCAAATCCAAACCGTAGTGAGTCTGTAGGTTTTAATTTTAATTAGCAAACAGCCTCATTATATCTCACTGACCTAAACACAAGAGAAAGTGTGAGTGCTTGGTGGCTCTTGGATCAAACCATGATTAGAAGCCGGGGGAGGAGTGTTTCAATAATTATTGAAAAAAGCAATTTGTAGTCCAAATCCTAATTAGTTTAAAATAAGCATGTGCCATGTGATGTTTGTTTGTTATTGAACAAAAGAGGCTATTTTGCAGAGATTGTACAGAAAGAGCCTAATATTCAAACTGCACAAAACATCACTTCTTTCAAGGAAAGAAAACATTTCATTTATTGAAATATATTGTATTAATTAATACAAACAAAGGAAAAGCTGTACTCATCTGAAACTATCAGACTCAAAGCTATGCTGATGAAGCTAGTTAATCTTATGTGCATATGAGTACTGTATATAGACCTTAGTGATAGATCAATACGGGCAATTTGAAATGTGTTTGGAATGACCTAAAACTGAACATACTAGATCTTAAATGTTTTGGACAGTCTGTGAAATAGCTGATAGGATTAATATTTGCACTAACGACTGTTGAAATTTCATTCTTATTTGCATTTGTGTGTCACCTATTTGATAGTAGTCCATCTTCAGCCATGCTAGGATGAAGTAGTTTGTCAAGACTTAATAAGGGCTTGAGCATATTGTTTAGAAAGGGGGGTATACCGAATCTCACACTGCACAAGCACCCTATCCAGTAGAGAAATATGGATGGATCTTTGCCCGTTATGCCTTCCGGCATGTAGGGGTAGCAACATCCTGTTGCTGTTTCCATAACATTCGTCTTTTTTTACGGGACAGGGTTGTTAGCCTTGTGCCCAACCTCCAATGTGGAGGACCTGGCACCCGATGTGGGACACAGACCCACTACTCTGAGATTAAGAATCTCATGCTCTATCAACAGAGCTAGTTGGGGCCCTAGAGAAATATGGCCACCTGCTAAATATAAACAAATGTCCAGGGCCAGTCTAACATTCTGCCAAATTCTACCATTTGTACTGAAGGAAAAAAGAATGCTATTCATTGTCCATTAACAAATCTCTTCCAACAGTTGCTTAATAAAGGGGTAGTACCCATTGACCAGAAAAGTGCTAATATACTGTGGAACTTTAACAGAACTTGTTAAAAATAACTTCAAACCTATTCTAAATCTAACTGAAGACACATGGAGAGCAAAGTCAAAGGAAAACTCAAGGGTAAGAAAAAGTAAAGGTAAGTAAAAGTAATTAAGCTCCTTTACCTAAATGCTAGGAGCAGTGGTAGCTCAGACGGCAAGGGTGTCTAGCTCCTGAGCAGAAGGTTCATTCCCAGGTAGGGCAAGTGATATAGCTTGCTCTAATTCCTTCCAGACGGCTCCCAGGTGCCCTCAGCCTGCTTTCCAAATGAGTACTGGGGGTTAATCCTTCTGGGGGTTGGCTGGCCAGAGCTTGATGCTGACCACATCACCTCCACCTCCAGTGTCAGATGGTCAAGAAAAATGGTTGCCCTTGCCACCCTTTCCCCATGGGCCTTTATGGCCTGAAAAGGGACCTACCTACCTAAATACTAGGAATATCAGAAACAAACTGCATAGGAATCCTGAATAGCTCCAGGGAGGGCACATGTTAAGGTTTATAATCAAAAGGTTCAAACCTGGGTGAAGTCACTAGCCAATTTTTCCCCAAGTAGTAGTACATTTGGAGAATAATTGGCTAGTGCAGCAGAGGATACAATGGGATTAATCTGCTAGGCCTCTTTCAACTCTCTGGGACACCTGTGACCTTACAGGTTTGCACTTCTGTCAGCAGTGAGGAATGCCTCTTCTCCAATCAATGCAGAACCTTCACTACAGAGCTGGGGTGCAAGTGATGTGTTAAAAGATGAGTGGTTCTCTGGTGGATGGATGGGGAAATGTATCACCTTTTACTCATTCTCCCCTGTGTGCAGCTGTGGAGTTCATTCAAAATAAATATGGTGGCAATGATGATGTAAATGAAATCATAGGGACGTGACTAACTGAAGGCGTTGGGAATTAATATAACATTAAGGGAATCCACATCATTCTGGAGAGACAGAAAGGATAGAGAGGGAAGATAGGAAGAAAGGAGGAAGGTGTAGCACTATATATCAAAATGAGTATTCAGTGTTGGGAGTTAGATTAGGTTAATTGGTCTGGGAAGCTATATGGGTCAGAATCATAAAATAGGTATAGAGTTAAGAATATTGTACAGAACACAAAATGCAGATATTAATTATAATTCAACACTCACTCAACACAATGGAATTAAGAATTTGTATGAGAAGGCAGAAGTTGTTTTTATAGGAGACTTCAACTTTTCAACTTGAAATAAACTGGGAAAAAACAATATACTGCCTTCTGTATATTTCAGCAATTTCAGCAGCAAAACTCACAATGGATGTGGTTAATGACCACTTTATAACTAATTTTGTTAGAATACTTACAGAGAGACTGATTATATATTTATATCTTGTCTTTTCAAACAATAAAGACAGAGTGCAAAAAACAGAGGTGAGAGAGCATTACACAGTTCCATTAAGGAACTGGGATCATGTGTTGTGCTTTAAAGTATACTGTAAGTTGACAATGTACAGGTTGAGCTCTTATGGACACACAGACAATATGATTTCAGAAGCCTTTTGATAAAATCCCTCTTTAAAGACTAATTCTCAAACTCAGGCAGTAGTCACTTAAGTAATGCCTGTACTTGGAATGAAAACTAGATAAAGTACAGATAATGGAAAAAAGCTCCAAGTGGGGTGATGTAATTTGAACTGTACAATAGGAATCTGTATTAGGACCACTGCTCATTATTATTCATATCAGTGATTTAGGGACTATGGTATAGTTTGTAAACTAGAGACATTTGCAGATAATACCAAAATAGGAGTACTATTGAACAATGTAGAAACAAACACATGGTAGATGACATTTAACATGGACATGTGCAGAATACTACAAAACAGCACATGTTTTGAACAGAAGGCATTGTTTTACACTGAGGGTCATAAGAGTATAGAACAAACTACCTAGCCATGCTGTTAAATGAGGTCCTTGGATCAATTACGTATCTTATATTAATATTTTCTAAAGAACACCAAGATGTTACAGGCTATATATTCTGCTAACATGTTTGGAAGAAAAGCAATTCTTTCTGTTCCAGATACCAGTCTACGAGCAGTGGCCTGTATGCAAAGTGTAACACGGCTGTATGAGACTGTTTTGGGAATGGATTTAAGTGCACACATCCTGCAGCTGTGATGTGATAACAGCTGAAACCCAGCTGGCCAACAGATCTTCATAATGTAGGGCAATAGATCTCTATTAGACTCAAAAGCAAAATTATAATTAAGTTCCATAAATGTAAATATTTAAACTCAACTTCTAATGTTTCACTTTCTTTTTCTAACAAAGATAAAGCCTGTTTAGTTTGCATCTGTGTTTTTTTTACCTTTTGAGTATGACTTTGCTTTATTTCACATGTGCACCTACAAAGCTAGCTAAGCCATCCCAGTGTTATGTATTGCTTTTAAGGTTTGGTATGCTTTCATTCAACAATGACTGATTTTAGCTTTGTTTAGAAAGCAACTTATATACTAGTTCAGGTATGTGTAAATCCCCTTTGAGTGTGGTCTGTGCTGGTAATGGAGTTTCCAGTCATACATACTGTATTACAATTTCAGGATGATAAGCAAAGCTACACAGAAAGACATGCAATTACACTAAATACATATATATATGGAGTAATGACTTAAGGAATAGCTGCATTTTCAGGAAAAACACCTTATGTTTGGTTGTGGAATGAACTGAGTAAATTAAAAAAATAACTCTTGATAACATCAGTAGTAGCTTGTCAGGAGAGGGTGAACATTCTCGCTATTCAATACCTCACTTTAAACATATTTAATAGTCATGTCTCACTTAAAAAGTGGAGAACTGTTAAAGTTTGTTAATTGCAAGATGAGAGTTTTCCTTAACTGTCAATTTGAGATATTAATACAATAAGTGACAAGTCTCCAGACATTCTGAAGGATATATATTCCCTGAGTATTTCATAAGATTATTTATTACTGATTGTTCTCTTTATTATACTATTTGCGCTTTTTTAGTGGTATATTATGAACGCTACTGAGTAATGATATTGTAGTACAATGGAGATTATACTATAATGTCTACAAATACAAGAAATTATGAATTAATAATTTAACAATTAACATATCAATTAACAATTTTACATGAAATTCATTTTACATGGAATTATCAGTTAAGTTAATCTTAAGGAAACAAATACAGTATTTTAAAAATCTGAAGAGAATCTCTAAATCTCCCTAATTATGAACATATACTCTGATCCACATCACTTTTTACAACAAGTAAGCTTCCTAGCCTACTTAAAGGTTTAGCCTACTTAGATTATTTTTTTAATTAAATTGAGGGAATCTTTTCTTAAAATATAACAAAATATCTTTTATGTTGGTGTGGTAGATTGCCCTAAATCAGTAGCACGGCTTTGGAAAAAACCTGTGCACATAAACCCCTTGTTAGCAGGGTCCTTGTAACCTTATTGCTGTAACCTATAATAGCAGATCAGTCGGAAATTAGGAAGGGTTGAAGCCAGACTGAACCTGGTACAAATAACCATCTTACTCTGACCTGATCTGTTAACCTGATTTGCCTCACTAGATTCCCTTGTAAACCAAATTCTAATGACAGCAGAGCTGAGCTGTGCTCTCCTTTCTAATCCTTAACCAAAAGGCAAAACAAACATTACAGTGTTATTTCCTTTTAACCAAAAGGAAAGCAAACCCACTTTTTCCTTTTTAACCTATGGGAAATATGACATTTTTCCCCCCTCAGTCTAACCAAAACCCTGGAACTAGTCTGACTCCACATCTAGCTGATTAGACAATTAGGCCTGTGTTTGTACCCTATTTATAGAGAGAATTCTGATCAAGCACAGCTGGCAAAGACTCTCACAGACTCCTGTGAATGCCTGCACTTATTTCCTTTCTCACTGGTCTCTCAGCCACACACCTGCAGCTCAAACCGACAGAGAAACAGCTGCTGCATTAAAGGCAAGAATGGAGGGGGATTCTTTTTTTCAATAGTATTTGTTTAAATCATGTTATTATTATTGGTTTTGGAATGGGTTTATGCTTTTCTCATCTGAGAGCTTGGTGCACAATTTTAACAGTGATTGGTTTTAAGATTTATATTTGACTAAATAGTAATACTTTTCAAAAATAATTGTTTTAACAATTGTATTTCAGATTTATATTTTTCTGCCTTTTTTCAAATTCTATTTTTTCTCTGTAATTTGCACTGACTGGTTATTAAGTGGATTGAACACCTTTTGCCCTTTTCTTAAAACACTTTAGCTGCGTTTAACTGAAGTCTCCATTGCCTTCAATATAATTTAAATTACTGTCCACCATAGACAATTGTGTTTTTAAACTCATATAGTCTTATGGGAGTCAAAGACTATTCATTCCATCAGCCCTGAGTGCAAACATTTCCCTTCCTCTCTGCATAAAAGCTGTGACTCCCCATTCTAGCCTAACTGCACAGTGTTTTCTTTTCGTTTGAATTTAAAAATGAACCCGGAAGCTGAGATTTAACAATCAATTATATACAAGGAAAAATGTTGTGTAGAAATTCAACTTTAAATGTCAGAGTGCTTTGGCTTATGAGGTGTAAACAAAGAAATAAGTACAATTTCTCACTAGACATTCTGTACAAAATCTACAGTGAAAAAAGCAATGACAAGATTTAAAAGGTTGTAAAACTGTAAAAGTTCAATACAGTGATATAGTATTGAAGTAAACCATCTGAAATCAGGACCTGAAAAGTCCAGGTGATAGGCAAACAGTATGGACATACTGTTTTAAGTTCAGGACAATTGACAATGGCACCTTAATTACAACAAATTAAGCATCATCTTACATTAAAATGTGGTTCAACTATAAAACAAAAGCTCTTACCTTTAATAAGCTTGCATTAATAAATGTAAAACTTAATTCACATAACATTTATGCATGTTACAGTATATACATAGGGGCATAATGTATATAACATATATATATAATATGTTATATATTCAGGTGGGTAGCTTATATGTTATATATAACTAGTTATGGTAGGTACATCAACCAGCTAATACATTTTCAACTAAAATATATACAACTCCATACCAGCGGCTCCAGTGTGAATTACTCCCAACTCTCTCTTACTAATAGATGCCCTCGAGGTGTATCTGGTACCTACCTGCATGTTTAAATTGTATTGTATGTGACTAATGTGCTTTTAATGGGATTGTGTAGCTAGTAACTGGTGTGACTGTTCTGCTGCGCCCTCAAATAGCCCCTTCTTACTGACAATTCTTTGTCTTTCACAAAAACAATACAGTTTCTGTTAATGATCATGCATAATGTATTTTGCATGTTGGTCTAACTACAGCCACAAAATATATCTTATGAGGCTGGGTGGAGACTGAGACACCCTTAGATCACACTTGGATGCACTCACTTGCTGAGATTGTTCTCATGGAAACAAGTGAGGCTAGAGAACATTTAGCTAAATTCAAAATATATGACAGCATATATGAAATGTACTTCCTTTAAATTTCATAACCTGTTTAATTATCTCTTTTTATATTTTTCTTTCTCATTCTGTAAGCTCCCTTCACAGATATTTTATGTTTTTGTATCTGCTGTTAATTTTGGCATGTTTTTCTTACTTGAAAAAAAAACCCAACCAATTATTTATTTTAAAAAAATTATTACATCTCCCTTGGTGCCTTCTAAAAGGCTGACAAGAAAAGTTAGACTGGAGCCTACATTTTTCTACATTGGCTAAATAAGATGAAGGCAAGGATATTTACAGTAACTCTCAGATTCTCTGATGCTGTCATGTTTCAGGCATTAAGCATTGTGACAGAGGAGCCTGTCACAAGGTACAGATAGTACAGAAAATACAACATTAATACACCTTCCATTGAGCGGTGGCTAGATAAATTCCTGAGATTGCACACTCAGGGCTTGACTAGTAACTGCTATTACTTAATTTCATATACTGTACATTCACATACTTAAACACAGGTATGAGTGAGTACTGTGGTGTGAATGGAGAGTGCTCTCAAAATGGATATTACTCACTGTTTGTTTGATGTTGGTACTTCCAGGGTGAGTCAGCCTATGGTAGCCTCAGAAGGCCATACCTAACCCCACTTTTAAAGGAAATGGGAAAAAACACTTTGAATTAGAGAAATGGTTTGTTCCAGAGGGGGAGGGGCTTACAAGCTATTTAAACTGGTTCCTCAGCCTAAGAGGTAGTTGGTGGTTAGTATATTAGATAGTGTTGTGACAGACAGACAGACAGACAGACAGACAGACAGACAGACAGACTCTTTCTTTTGTGGCAAAGCCAGTCTGGTATAAAATTGACCTCCTTTGGCCTTCCTCAGGTCATTGTGTGACAAGCATCCTTCAGAATTCCCACTTGATTACTGTGGAAGGCAACAATGGATGATCTTCAGAATTTTGAGAGGTTTAACATCAGAAAATGATTTGTTTTCAAATACAGTAAATAAGCAAACAAAAACTACCAGAATGCTGGCTCTGAGTGAGTTTTCCCAATGAGACATTAGAGTAAAAACCATACTGTGTCTTCAGATGCAGTTTGAAGATACTGTAGTTCTTGTCTGTCTTTGCCTTGGTTTGTAAAGATGGGGTGCCTGGCTCAATGATTGAGGAATCCTGCTTCTCTGTTAAAATAAATCAGGCTGTGTGGCCATGAACCAAGCTGCCATCTTAGTACTAGAATTCCCCTCGTGTTTTCTTTAATTAATTCTACACACTACCCTGTCTAAACCAGAAAAGAATATTGGAAGAACCAATAATAATTCCTTACACTTATATAGTGCTTTTCTGGACACTCCACTCAAAGCGCTTTACAGGTAATGGGGACTCCCCTCCACCACCACCAATGTGCAGCACCCACCTGGATGATGCGATGGCAGCCAGAGTGTGCCAGTATGCTCAACACACATCAATCTATTAGTGTGGAGGAGTGCAGAATGATGAAGCCAGTTCATAGATGGGGATTATTAGGAGGCCATGATTAGTAAAGGCTAATTGGAAATTTCGCCAGGAAACCGGGGTAATACCCCTACTCTTTTTGAGAAACACCCTGGGATTTTTAATGACCACAGAGTGTCGGGACCAGGGTTTTGTCTCCTCCTTTTTACAGTATAGTGTCCCAGTCACTATAGTGGGGCATTAGGACCCACACAGACCGCAGAGTGAGCGCCCTCTACTGCCCCACTAACACCTCTTCCAGCAGCAACCTTAGTTTATTCCAGTTTTCCATACCTGTTTAGCTTCAGTGGTTTGTCAGTTGTGAGTTGCAGGGTGATATGGCTGATGTTGAAAGGGAATTTTGGAATGGCTATTACAATACACACTTTTTTTTCTCATTCTAAAGAATGTCTAATTGCACGTGGGTGTGATAATCAGGGAAACACAGTCAGATGGGGTAGCCAGCTGAATCTGTATGTAAAATAGCACACTATAGTGTTAGTAGCCCCAAATTGGAGTTGGTTGGTTTGTGGTGGTAGCAATGAAGCTTCTAAGTCTTCTGTCTGTAGTGTTTGCTACTGTAAACAGAAGAGCCTCTAGACTTTATATACTGTAGGGTATCATTGTTATGAGACCATTAATTGTTCAAACGCTATTACCTGTAGTGGTCAATTGGGGCTGGATGTTTAGAAGACATTTATTCTTAAGAGTTCACCAAAAAGATCACATTCATGTACATTCACGTTCTTTAATGCAAACCATAGGAATCTCTATTATGGTGGCATATAGAATTAATCAAATGGAGGCTAAAGATTTTAATGAAATGTAAATGAGTATAGCACAGAATTTGTTAAAGAATGTGCTAAATATAATTAATATAATATGAGAATTGTGGAATAAAATAAATTTGTTTAATCCTTCTCTGACTTCTTGCCTGCACAATCTGGGAACAATTCCAGAGCCATTAATCATCAGAAGTGGCCCCAAAAAGCTTTTCAGTAACATGTCCTCAAAAGCACAGCTGTGCAGCCACTGCTACACAAAGTTATGAAAAAGATTATCCATAGAGTGCTAAATATGCTTGAGTAGTGGTTTCCAACATTGGGTCTGCGGGTCCACTGTGTTTCTGTGTTTGCTGCTTTTCATTCAAGCTGAGCTCTAAATCTCTAGTCATTGACTTCAGTCATTGGTAACTTTACAGGATCTGCTTTCTTATTTTGACTTTTGGATAACGTTTGGATGTATTTCTTCACTCAGTTCTGAGTTTCAACAATACCCTAAGTATCTAGTTTTCTAAAACTTTAGAGTACAGAGTTTTAATCTTCAACTTGCATATCTTTGTTTCTAAAATAAACAGCCATAACAGGTCAGCAATTTATGATGAGCAGGTACAGGTGAGAAGGGCAATTTATTCTACACTCCTACAAAGAGCTTCTTTTTCTTTTGCAGAGGCCAGTTCTGAAACTTGGAAATGTGTACAGGTTGATTCAAATGTCAAATTCCATTCAAACCTTTATGACCTGAAATTTAAAAATGAGATCCAGATAGAAATGTGAAATCAATTGTGATTAAGAATTCAGCAGGAGGAAAAGCAAAACACGCTGTTGCCCCAAGGGTTTTAGGTGGGAAACATTCTGCTAGAGGGGATATTTCAAGGCTTTCCCTATTAATTTCCAGAACACAACACAGGGGAAATCATTTATGTTTATCCTTTTCTGAACACTCATTGCACAAATTAAGCATGCTGGTGGCATAAACCTGTGAAAATACTTCTGAAGTGAGATCTTCAGAGCACATTTCTGCTGAATTGTCACCTAATTACACTGGGAGGCTAAGCAGTATGAACGACAACTTTAAAAATGTTGTCTCTGTTGCCAAACTTTTTGATCCTGGTGAAGAATTAAATAGTCATGGCATGAAAAAATAAGGACATAAAAACAATTTTTAAGATAAACATTGAATAGCCACAGGGTATAATATCAAGCTCTCCCACAGGTTATTCAAGAAGTGAAGACAGTATACTGTAACGCGTACGGCCGTCAGTGGTGTGTAAGAGCCGGCTTACCAGAGCGGTGACGTCACTGCCCTTTCCTGTAATAGCAGGACTACAGCCACTGGGCTGTGGAGAGATCTCTCTTTAGCTCAACAAGCTGGGTCCCTGTTGGGTGACGCCGGAGGCCTGTGTTCGCGTCCCCCACAGTGCGGGGCCGACCTGTATAGGCAGAAGGCAAGGGTGCCCACCTGAACCCCTGTTGCGTTACAATACCTTCAAGAAATAAAAGGAATTAGAATAAGCTGAAGCTGAATTTAATTTGAGAGCACCTGTTGTCCACAGAGAGAGAGAAATAAAAAGAGGTACAAACAGCTTTTTGAGTATCAATTTTTATTTTTCCAGGACACAATATACAGCACATAAATAAAAACCCTTCTCACCCACCCCCCTCAATGGTACTCCCCTCCATATCTATACATAAGAACCCCTTAAAAGGTATAAGGTACAATATATTCTTGAGAATATAAGGTATAATAGGTGCACCTCAGGATAAAAAACTGCCAGGTGTCCCAAAGAGACCAGTAAAGGCACAGGCCTAGAAGACAGTTTAAGTCCTGTATTCAGACACTTCCTGGTTCTAAGATGTTTTTGACCACATGATCTAGAAAATCCCCAAGCACATATTTTGATCAGCATGAAATACTACTTAGGTCTCTAGACTCATCACTAGAATAGTGCAAGGTCAAATCCTGGTATTAATGCATGGAAATCACTGGCTGTCAATTACCTTCTGCACTTCAGGAGTCCTCAGTTGTAAAGTTTCCTCTTTGAATTTGCTGAGCTTTTTTACATTGTATGCATTCAAATGATAGATTAAATATATATCTGTTTTTTTTTCCTATAAAAAAGCAACTGCAAAGGAAATGTTCTTGTTGAATCATTTTGTAACATCTAGGTAAAACAACAGAACTGATGTACTGTAATGCTACAGTCTAGTGAAATACAGTGGTGTGAAAAAGTGTTTGCCCCCTTCCTGATTTCTTATTTTTTTGCATGTTTGTCACACTGAAATGTTTCAGATCATCAAACAAATTGAAATATTAGACAAAGATAACACAAGTAAACACAAAATGCAGTTTTTAAATGAAGGTTTTTATTATTAAGGGAAAAAAAAATCCAAACCTACATGGCCCTGTGTGAAAAAGTGATTGCCCCCCCCTGTTAAAACATAAATCAACTGTGGTTTATCACATCTTTGGAAAGCTGAGTTCAATTTCTCTAGCCACACCCAGGCCTGATTACTGCCACACCTGTTCTCAATCAAGAAATCACTTAAATAGGACCTGCCTGACAAAGTGAAGTAGACCAAAAGATCCTCAAAAGCTAGACATCATGCTGCGATCCAAAGAAATTCAGGAACAAATGAGAAACAGAGTAATTGAGATTTATCAGTCTGGAAAAGGTTATAAAGCCATTTCTAAAGCTTTGGGACTCCAGCGAACCACAGCGAGAGCCATTATCCACAAATGGCGAAAACATGGAACAGTGGTGAACCTTCCCAGGAGTGGCCGGCCGACCAAAATTACCCCAAGAGCGCAGCGACGACTCATCCAAGAGGTCACAAAAAACCCCACTACAACATTCAAAGAACTGCAGGCTTCACTTGCCTCAGTTAAGGTCAGTGTACATGACTCCACCATAAGAAAGAGACTGGGCAAAAATGGCCTGCGTGGCAGAGTTCCAAGAGAAAAACCACTGCTGAGCAAAAAGAACATAAAGGCTCGTCTCAGTTTTGCCAGAAAACATTTTGATGATCCCCAAGACTTTTGGGAAAATACTCTGTGGATTGACGAGACAAAAGTTGAACTTTTTGGAAGGTGTGTGTCCCATTACATCTGGCGTAAAAGTAACACAGCATTTCAGAAAAGGAACATCATACCAACAGTAAAATATGGTGGTGGTAGTGTGATGGTCTGGGGCTGTTTTGCTGCTTCAGGACCTGGAAGACTTGCTGTGGTAAATGGAATCATGAATTCTGCTGTCTACCAAAAAATCCTGAAGGAGAATGTCCGGCCATCTGTTCGTGACCTCAAGCTGAAGCGCGCTTGGATTCTGCAGCAGGACAATGATCCAAAACACACCAGCAAGTCCACCTCTGAATGGCTTAAGAAAAACAAAATGAAGACTTTGGAGTGGCCTAGTCAAAGTCCTGACCTGAATCTGATTTGAGATGTTGTGGCATGACCTTAAAAAAGCGGTTGAGGCTCGAAAACCCTCCAATGTGGCTGAATTACAACAATTCTGCAAAGATGAGTGGGCCAAAATTCCTCCGCAGCGCTGTAAAAGACTCATTGCCAGTTATCGCAAACGCTTGATTGCAGTTGTTGCTGCTAAGGGTGGCCCAACCAGTTATTAGGTTTAGGGGGCAATCACTTTTTCACACAGGGCCATGTAGGTTTGGATTTTTTTTTCCCTTAATAATAAAAACCTTCATTTAAAAACTGCATTTTGTGTTCACTTGTGTTATCTTTGTCTAATATCTCAATTTGTTTGATGATCTGAAACATTTCAGTGTGACAAACATGCAAAAAAAAAAGAAATCAGGAAGGGGGCAAACACTTTTTCACACCACTGTATATTCAGAATAAGTTAGGAAGTCATTAGAGCCATTGGTATAATCTTTTTCATTTTAGCAGGGGTATGGAGGCCGGAGAAGGAACACAAAGAGAAATGAAGAGAAATAAAAAGTAGTAATTCCACTTTCATAAAGATTGTCATAAGATTTTTTTAAAAGATGTGTAAAGATGTAATTCCAGTTACACTTAGAACTATGCAGATACAATCAAGGCACTGTATTTCAATATAATAACGTGCCCACTACTATATTGCTTTAAAGCCTGAATAACTCTATCAATTTGTAATGATGTATTCTAGTCATTTTATTACTGTGTTTTTATTGAATTTTGTTCAACAACAACACTGATACTTAAAATATATAACAATACCTCAAAATATACCCTATATACCTCAAAAGCAATAAATTTGTAGTGAACTACAACAGCAGCAAAAAAAAATTGCACATGCGTCAATGTTCAGTTTGACGACATCACTATGGAAACGGGTTTTCAGTTTGTTTACCTTGACAACCGTCTCCGGTTAAGGCTGAATTTAAAAGCACTGTAGCTGTTACGTTTCCTATACGTTAACTGAAGTAACAAAATATATCTTACACATTCTTTGTATATTTTGTTTCGTTTATTAAAGATAGTATGGATTCTAATACTTTATATTACTCTCTAGACCTCGTGTCTGGCAGCGGCTTAGTACTGAGTATTGAGCAGAAGGCAGCTTTGCAGACGTCTTTGGTAATATTGAAAGGAAACTATAGATTTGAACGTGTTCTGTTCTGGGGCAAAATACTGGGGATTAAAAATGATTATTTTATAGCTCAAGGAGTTACACAAGACAGAATGCGGGGAAAGAAGACGTTGTACAGGTAAGCTCTTGCAACCATGTAATTTAAAGTACGAAAAACATTGTACCTAAATTTGCAGATATGTTAACACATGGATACTCTCTACTCTGCTTTTGTGTGCAAGTTGATGTGTTTGCACTTTAGGGAGATTTAAGAATTTCAAATACACACAGTGAATATTTCATTTCAGTATATGTCATTTTGGTGCAGGGTTAATGTTCTAGGAAGGTCTTGCAAGAACGTAAATCAGACTAAAGCAAAAAAAATTTTGGAAAATACGCAGTTAATATCCCGTCTTCCAGACCGCCGTCGCTCATACAAAATAGATTTGCACAAATAGTAGTGATATTTATTTATTATAACGAACACCAGAAACTGAAATATCAAAATAAGAAGCGATCATGCGCATCTACTTCTATGTCTCTGCGTTCCCATAACCACGAAGCCCCCTTGCTCTCCCACTCCCCCGCCAAGACAGAGACAATTTAAAATAGCCAGACAAACCTTAAATACAGTACGTTAATGGGAGGTGGGAGAAAACCTGAGCACCCAGTGAAAAGCCATTACGGAGAGACCATGCAAACGTCATACAGACGGGAATCACAAGCTGGAACAGAAAGATCCATAAATTTTGAAGCAGCAGTGCTAAGCTCCATGCTGTTGTGCAGTCTATACAGTATTTATGTAGCGCATCAACAAACTATCTGATCTACATATAAATAAAAGTGTGTAAAACTTCCTAAAAGACTTTTTAAAAAGCTTATATATTTTGAATATTTGCTGTTTATCTTCATGCTTGTTTATCTTAATAGCTGATATAGGAAGGTGACTTGATGAAGGACGGCACATATAAACCAAATCTCATCCTTGCTAGTTTGAAATAAACTTTTTAAACATCTGGAATAGTTTTGTAATAAACTGGATACTAATCTTCAGCTGGACAGAAACACAAGATGGAAAAACTGAATCCTAATCTGTATTGAGCTGTTAAATAAAATGAAGAATCTAGATGTTTACAATAATAACCAGAATGAGGGGTGGATGCAATTAGAATTATAAACAAATAATTTAGAATATTACAGGGCTTTTGGACATGCAGTGGATTTAATCTTAACTTTAGCTAAACTGTTTTTCCAAACTGAATTGGGTGATTATAAGTATCTGTTTGAAAACAGTGTAAATTGGATGAGTGTATTAATGATTGATAAGTGTAAATAATCAGTGATATTTAACAGTAACAATTTAACAGTGTAAATAATAGTGGTATCAGTGATATGAATGAATGAATATTTAAACACTGTAAATTCATTAGGAATTATTGTGTACTTTTGAGAACATTGTTAAGTGTGGCGGGTGCTGTTGGCAGCAGAATCTGTGTTGTCTAATATATATAAGGTTCATGCCTTTGGCTGTGAATAAATGTTAAAGGGATGATAGTTATATTGGGGTTGTTTTTTGTCAATGAAGAGCACAGATTGTACAGTACACTCAGGGAAGTGATTGCCTATTAGTTCCAGGATAGAGGGCAGTTTAATAGACTGAGGAAAGAGCTCTTGCACTTGCAAAATACATGTCTGTACTGCATACATCTACATAATAACAATTTCACCTGGCAGTTTGAATTGCATGGACTGGCACCTGCTCCCTCCCGCCACTGACACAATGATTACAGAGATATCTGTCGTGAAGGGCCGATTTATGGGAGACCCTTCCTATGAGTATGAGCACATTGAGACAAAGAAGCTGGGGGAAGGAGATGAGGCTGTGGAAGAGGAAATTACAGTGAGTAAAAAAAAAAAAACAAGCTAGATTGGAGCTACTCAGATATTATGAAGCACACATTACTCTTCCACTATGAGATCTCCTTGTTGTGGATCATTTTCTAAATAGTGTACTGTAACTACTGCAATCCAGATAACTGAATTGATATGTTGTACAATTCCATATTAAAAAAATGTGGAGAAAAAAACAATCATGCATTCATACAGTACTTACCCTTTCTTGGTGACTGTATTTCCCAGAAATGCTGTTCACTTATTTGATGCATTTAATAAATATCATAAACTCTGTTTGTTTGGAAAATAATATACAAAAACCAAACAACGACAAACAAAAATATTGGTAAAGGTTGACAAGGTTGGGCATACCCTGAGTACATCTGTTACAGAGCATTTGGAGAAATAAGTTTGCCACTGATTTCATAAGGCTTTATTTAAAAAAATATATTGTTGATGGTATTATGTAAAAAAAGCCAAAATGGTCTTTGTTTCCTGAATTATGGGGTTTTTACGCATCTCTCAAATGACATATTTGTTTTATTGATTAATAACAGGACAGGATAATAATGATCATTTTCTTGGAGTTACTTAATCACACCTAGTAAACTACTGTAATAAAAAAAACATATACTTTTTTTGGCCTAATGTTTTATTGCAGGTAAAAGTCAAAGAGGAAAAGCGGCTTGCAGCCACAATATACATCATAGATAAGGAAGTGTCAGTAGTACCAAGGGGAGCATTTATCAAGACTCCACATGGCCATGTCACAAGCAACAGGAGTTTTGAAGGTACTTTGAGATATATTGCATCCTTATCTAAAAGTACACAATCATAAAACCATTAGTAATGTAAAACAAATAAGGTTTAGCCAACACAAGTTTCAACATCTGACTATATTTGTGGTTCACTGCCGATGAACGCATTTCTGAAAGGAGCTTTTTTAAAAACTCACAGTCACTATTCCTTAAAATAGCTTATCATATTGTTGAAATCTATTCAAATCTTACTGTTAACAGTTTTTACAAATTTAAGAGAACTAGTTATAATAATGTTATGTTACCATTGAAAAATATATATATAGCATTTATAAAGTTATGCATTTACTTTTGAGAAAAGGGTAAATCAATGACTTATTATGGATCCAGTGTAGATATTTGGGATCACTGTACTTTAGTAGTGCATTCTCTTATTTAATTTGGTAATGGATCTTGTAGATATAGACATTTATATTTAATTCCTCCTTATTCCCTTTGATACTGATCTTTGAAATGGGTCCCCAGCTAAAAGCAGAAACTTTATAAAACTTTGAAGTGTCACCTGTTTTTTGTATACTTCATCTTATACAGCAATAAATGTACAATTCTTGTATTATTTTTATATTCAAATTATATGTCAGTATTCCAATGAAATAGAATCAGAAGAGGTTGATGAACCTCTCAGTGTAACAGCAAAAGATTTTCCAGAGATGTATTACTGTATATGTAATTGTGTTTTTGATTTCCTAAACTATTTATCTATATATATATATTGGGGTGGCCAGATGAAAATTTGTCAGGTTTTTCTTCTCTGTCTGTGTGTTTGCTTCACATTCAATTTTATTTTAGTGATGGGGGAAAAAAAGAATGGTCAGTAAAATTGGATCAGTGATTAAAGAATAGTAAACAAAACAGTTATTTTCCTTCAGGGCTGTCTGTAACAGAAGCTGGAAAGATAAGCAACTATTTTCACTTTTCTGAACCGGTCAACCTTAAGAAGAAGTCTCTTCTGGAGAAAGCTGATCTAGACCCATCAATTGATTTTCTGGATTCAATTGAAGAAGATATACCAAAAGGTAAGAGATAACAGGTAGTGCCCTGGTATTTTGGTCATTTAGAGTGCCCATTAGTTTGTATTAATTAAACTGCTAATTAAATAGCTTAGTTATTAGAAGCATGTATTCTTAATACAAATATATGTATGCAATGGAATGGTATTACTTTAAAGATTTGGTGATAATTTTAACAGACAAGGCTCAGCTGTCTGTGATTGTTTGCCTTGAATTTGTTTACGTCCAGTAATATGAACTTGTACAATTCTAAACGTTTTTGAACCTCAGTGTGCTGATTTAATAATGTATTGCACATAAGAGAATATTTTATTGAGAAGTTACTGATTAAAAATATATATTGTCACATTTTGGAATTACAGTGAGTCAGAAACCATGTTTTAAATGTCTATTACCAAACAAAAATGACAGCTCTCCTGGCAGTAATTGAAGACAAAATTCACTCTAGAACAAAAAATAATCCAGTTACTGTTACAGTAACAGTATACAGTATAATAAAGTGGTTCTCAGTGAAATGGGTCATAATTCATATTCATTTCAACATATTGTAACATGCGTGATTGAGGTTGACACTGTGATGTATAAAGACGTTTTGTGATACTGTCGATTGCAAATCTCCTCCAGTCAGCACTGAACCTGTGGTATTAGGCTTTGTTGTTTTGTGACATGTTAAAAGATAAATGGTGTAAAAGTAGGTGGGTCGGAGGGGTCTGTCTACATTTCCTAATTCTCCCTTGTGTGTGGTCTCAAGATTCACAGCCCTGAGCCCAGACGTGAGATTCATAATTGGAGATTGTAAATCTGGTGGTCATAAAAAATAACTGTTGATTCTATATTTAAAAAAGATAAAGAAGATCTATGTTTTAATAGAAGAACCCTTTCGATGTAGACTTAAGACTTAGACGTAGAACCTTAATACTAGGCAAATCATTGGTGAAGCTCTTGAAACAATGTTTTGGCTATTCTTGCAAATCAGTCTGGTGTTGATATTCCAGCAGGATGGTGCTAAAATCACAATGGCATAACTTAAAGAAAACATGGCTGAGATCTTGTCATTGCTAGATTAGACAACTGCAACCAGACAACCTTTGCCAGCTAGCAGCAGCCACACAGGCTGCACTATGTATATTATACAGTACATAGTTTATTAAGTATGATTAAGTTCATACATCATGAATTTGTACGGGTTTATAATGCATTTTTATCTGTATTTTGCTAACATATCTTGTGATTTTGTTTAATACATTTTCTTAAATGATTTGATTAAATCCATTAGGCATGTGTGATCAGTATATGTGGTGAGTATATGTGGTTGTATACGAGACTTAAACCAAGTGTATCAATCGGGGTACCCTTAAATAAAAGTTATGTATATTTTAGTTTAAAGATGTTCTTTACATTTTTTATTGATTTTCTTGCATCGATTAATACACAAAAAAGAAAATTCATAAAAATAAAAATTCATAAAATAAAAAAAAACAAAAGACCTAGGAAAAAAGGAAAAGAAAATATATTTTTAATATTTTGATTTTACATCTGATGGGTGAAAGAAGGTCCTTCTCTGATCTTCTGATCCTAGTTCAAGATCTTCGTCCAAGTTACACAGTCATATTTTGGACCCCTTACCTTTTACCGCACTTTAGTAGTAATGTTCAGTAATTCTTTCCCACACACCAATTGTAAAGTTTTATATGGATGGCTACATGCATCTGCCCTATAAGGAAAAGCCTGTTTCCACCGCTCTTTTGATTTCAAGTCTGTGTCTAATAACTAGCAGCTTTTATTGATGCTTTGACTTATCTTCCTTATGTACAGTGTATATATAAAGTTGGTTTTGCAACAGAAAAAAATCAACAATGAAAAGAATATCAACTTGGAAAACCTATGTTCATCTTAACATACTGTATAAACACACTGTCATGTCTATGCCAAACTGACCCATTCAGAAGAATTAAAAAATAAAGATGCTCCGGAGTGCTTCAGATATTCAAAAGTCATGGTGTTTAAAATTTTAAAAACAAATGGGAAGCTCAAGCAAGGTTTGTGCATTCTGAGTATTCTGGAATACCATGTTTACACATTCCTTACAGAGTATTTTGATTAGGATTATAACTACAGTACTTTCAAAAATTTTCTTTTCCCCTTTTCAATGTTGTCTAATTGCTCAAACTGAACACTGTTATAGGAGAAATAAGTTAAATGTCAATTAAAACTAAAAAGAGAAATCAAAAACTAAAATAGGTTTAAGTATTCCTCCTTTATGTTGAACTTAAATTAACTAAAGTAATAGGTTTATCCCATGCTGAATGGAATGACACCCGAAGAAGGCTCCACAGCCAAAATGGGGTGTTTTCTTCTCTTTTCAGCATTGAATAAACCTATTACTTGTTCCTTTACAGCCTACACATGATGACGCAACTACCCACCTGAACTAAATTAGCTCAGATGTACAAAAATACTTTTAAATGTGGAAGGTCACTTCCAATATGAGCAAGTTCTATGGTGAAAAACAGTCATATCTTGTATGCTGGCATATAAGGTGTTTGGTTAAATTTAATGACAAGAAGCAGACCAGGGCATGGCTTCAAAGCAATTTCAAAAGATTTATGGGCTCATAAAGAGCTGTAATAAAACACTGTTTGTGTACATTTTGCCATGTTTTTATGGAGCTTCAATTACATTTTAGCATTTTTATCATAGGCATAATGACAGGACTTTCTTTTACTGGCACTAAATATAATTTGTAAACAAATATTTATTAGGTTCTTAAATTACCCCTAACAAATGAATGAAAAGCCAATTTTGACCTTACAGAAATAATATTTTCTGTCATATACAATATAGAAATTAGATAAGGAATATTGATAAGGTTCTGCTCATTAACACCAATGGTGATTTTTGTTAAAAATGTTTTTAAATACATTTAAATTCTTATACAGTACTTATCTTTAGCTTTAAAAGGTTGAGTTACATTTGTTATTTAGTACACTTTTTAGCTTTTGTTTTCTGAAACCATTCAGCTGCAAGCAAATCATTTATTTTTGTGAACTGGTTGGGGATGTCTGTAGACTTTTCTTTCATTTTTGTAGCAGCTGCTAGACACCTGTGGCACATTAAAACTGCCACCAGTGAAATTTCATTAAAAAGCAGATTTTCTGGCCAGGTTTCTCCTGTAAGGAAAAATAAATGGGCTCAATTAACTCATTAGGTAGTCTAACTAGAGTGGTAGTCATGTATCAAACTTTGAATTGAGTTAATAATTGCTTATTGCTTGCTTTTAATTAGCCTACATTCTACTTTTGGCTGTATAATTCCTATACAAACTTGAATTCCTTCTAATGCTCATAGTGGTAATTTTTTGGTAACTATGTTTTTGAAGGCTATGAAAGCCAACAAAAATAGTCAGTATTAGTAGACCACAAGACCACATACAGTACTTATGTATATTTAGACATTTTCTACATATTCTTTACATTTCTCCTTTGATTTGGCACAGGAATGTATACATGTGAAAGATAATGTATTCTTTGTGCATTGTAAAAGTTATGTATAGGAATGAATGATTGATTGATTGACACTTATTTGGGCCTCTGAAGCACAAATTAGTGGATGTGAACACCAAAAATACTTTTGAAAATAGTAAGACATAATATTATGAACTTTAGCATTTTAGGTTCATATTGAAGAGGTTTCATTACTGGCATTGAAATGTATCAAGCATAACAATGGATCTTAAGATGTTGAATGTTGCTGAGGTTAAACAGACTATGTACCATGGAGAGAAAAGTATCAAAAATAAAATATGATTATCAGATAAGAATGACCTGAGTTCACAGCTGTTGGATCTCTTATTAGACACCTCACATACCATTGATGCTGTTTGCAGTTTTGCCTTCCAGCATGGACTTGTGTCCAGACACAAAATTACAGAATATAAAACTGTACCCACCTTAACTACAAAATGTACATATAGCAGATTCTGTAACATGCAACATGCCTACTGGCTAGGAAGTTTAAATTTTCTGTCTATAATATTCAAGCTATCCAAAAAACAAGCTTTGCAGATGTCATGTAAGAGGACTGCACGTTGATTTGTTCATAACACTATAATGTTCAACATGACCTATTTTCCTGTGAATGCAGACTAAACAAATGCAATATTCTGACTTACAAAGTTTGATTTTTCAGATCCTAAATTCATTCTAAAATTAGGTAACTAGTCCAAAATGTTTGTTTTATTTGTCCATGCCCTCTATAGAACTCTAGGAATGTTTTCCCTTTAGTGCACTACTTGGCATTCTGATGAATAACTATTAGGGTAAAATTCAGCTTGACACTTCTATCCAAAGTGTTGTGCATTTGCACCTATTTATACAGCTGGGTATTGAGCTCACTCAGATTGCAATAGTATCTTGTTCAAGGGTACAACAGCAGTATCTGATTTGAGAGGTGAAGCTACGGGCATCTACAGTAGTTAAGGGACCAGAGACCTAACCACTATTCCATATTGATGCCTTAATGGCTTGTGGAAATTTAGACAATTTAATTTCAGACAATTTTAAAGTTTATTCAGATCTTCAAAAATCTTCGATTCTGGACCGGGGGTGTAATTTGAGTACATTTTATGTGTTCTCCCTGTGTTGGTGTGAGTTTTCTCCAGGTGCTCTGGTTTCCTCCCATGTACTTGTAGGTTAAATGACTCCTGGGAAAATTGGTTCTGGTGTCTGTGTCTGTCTGCCTTACAATGGACTGGTGGCCTCTCCACAGTGTCTTGCGACCTTTGCTTCCCAGCATAGTCTCTAGCTCCCCCGCTGCCCTGAATTGGAAGAAGCAGTTAGAAAATAGATGGATAAAAAACTCTGTATTGGTGCATACTTCATAAATATTTGACTTTGCCCCTTTAAAAAAAAGTGTGTGTATCTGCTTAGAATACTTTGAAGGATATCATTTAGCAGATAATATGTCTTAAAAAAGCAGCACATGAGTATTATAAACAACCTGTATTTTAATATATCTATGTATATATACATTTCTATTTTATTTATTCTCCTATGCTTCTCCATGAAGTGGATAAATGAAGAATGTGAAAGATTGTTAGATTAGAGGATTTAAAACTGAGAATATCTCTGTATAGAAGAGCTTTTCAAAGACTGCTTGCATTCTCCTCCTCCATTTTTAGATGTACTTTTGCTCTGGCTGTTTTGGCTTGGCTGCATATTCAAGTCCATAAACGCTTGAAGTTGTTTTTAATTTTTCATTAAGAAAAGAGATTTCGACATCAAGCTTAATTTTGAAAGATCCCAGCATTCCCAATTCCTTAACATAGTTTGATAATTTAATAATGTTGTAGTGATAATTCTATTAATTTTAACACTCAGTGCCCAATTGTCTATTGGCAAGCTTTGAGTTTGATCTGCATTATATAATCATTATTTCAATTTAAAATAATATCAAGGGTCAAATATACTTTAACATTCTACAAAATGCCAACTATCTTTTATTAGAAAGTGTGTGCCCTCAGTCTCTCCTAGAATTTTGTCTGCATTCTAGATTGGTATAACAATAGTATTGTGTAGTTTCATCACTTCTGAATAGAACTTCTGTTATGGCTGTGAATAATTTTTTTCTCTGGATTACATAATGTAAACCTTCTGTGGCAGTTTTATGATTTTGTATTACTCACGGCATGTTTACAATTTCGTTTACCTACTTGGACCTTTTCTGCCCTTGCCTGAACCTCTTGGAGTATCGGATATTCTCTCTAATGGTCCCCCGGTCCTTATTCTTTAGAGATAAGGAAGAGTAATTGCTCACCAAATCTTGTGGGACTCCACTTCTGGAATTGTGCAATAGACTCCCCTTAGTAGTACTGCCAAAGAACAGTAATGAAGGAAGCTTTGAATGAGCATACATTATCATGAACTGCCTCTCATTGGGTACCCTGGGAACCATCTCTAATGCTTTCAAATAGTTTGTATCTGCTTTATCTTCTACATGTGTTCAATTCTGCTAGAATTCTTATTTAAAGAATTCTACAGCGCACATGCTGTGTATCTGTTGTACTGGTGGGAATGTATAGATATGGTTTTAACTTTTTCCTTATTGTAGACTAAATTTTATAATATGCCAACGTTAAGTAAAATGGAACCTTAACTTCCTATGGAAATGATTCCTTATTTGCATGATGTTGGATGCGAACATTTTCATGCAGATCCTGCGCACAGGGACTCTTCCATGTCTTTCACAGCTCAGTTATTGTTTCTTAGAACTGTTTATTACATTTCAATTTATTACACTTTATCTATGAGCAGTGGCTCTGTGGCTAAGGACCTGTGCCTGTGGCTGGAAGGTTGCCGCTTCAAACCCTTAACCCCAACTGCTCCAGGTGCCCTGTACAATGGCTGACCCTGTGCTCTGACCCCAAGCTTCTCTCCCTGTCTGTGTGTCTGTGTCTCAAAGAGCAAGCTGGGGTATGCAAAAAGATGAATTCCCAATGCAAGAAATTGTATATGGCCAATAAAGTGATCTCTTATTTTTTCAGTCTTTTTTTTGTAAAAAAAATAATTTACCATATTTTTCCCTTGTAAAATCTTTTAATCATTGAATGTTTTATTGTGGTTTCAGGATCATGGAGCCTGCAGTTTGAAAAAGGTCACAGTGTGGTTGTCCTGCGGAATTTACTCTGGCTTGGTCTCACATTTTATCATGTTCCAATGACTCCACAACATGGATACATCTACATGGGGACAGGCCTGAAAAACATGGACTTACCTTTCATGTTATAGGATAAAAGCAATTTGCAACCAAAAGACATTTAGTTTTAGGTGTAAGATCAGTTATCTTTTTCTATCCTATTGGATGTGGAAACTTGATTATTTAAATAAACATTTTGATATTATTAATATGTTTTCTGGTTTGATATCCTATACCTACACTATATCAGTTTTCTGAATGTTTAAACAATCTGAATTAGAATGTGTCAAGATCCAGGTTTAATGGACTTTATACTAGAATACCAATGTGATGACTGGAGCTTTTCATGTACTGTATGTGTAGGCTGGAACTGACTTGAAGAAATTCAAAATCCTAAAAAAAGAATTAAAGAGGCAATGTAAAGAACTACTTCCAGCCCAGGAAGGAAACCACGTCCAGAAGTCAAAAATGTTGTTTTCATAAAAAACTGGAGTTATTTTTACAGTAATTTAAATACACTCTAACCATCCTTTAGAAACTGATTTACTAGGAACTTTAAATCTTGAATCAATAAACTTAACAACCAAACAAATCTGAGCTCTGCCTCTCCTTAATTTTTAGTCCTTCCCATAATCCTAAAGTTGTTAGGAGTTGACAATCACAGAATAGTTTTATTTTGAAACTTAAACTACAATCAGAATAGAAATTTTGCTGCATCCATTACTGGAATTATCCATTTTCAATTTTAAATGCACCTTAGTGTCATAATCATTCAGCTTCAAATTGAACCTTTTTTCATACTGATGGTGAATGTCATCCATTAACTGCAATGCTGTGCAGAATCTCCAGGTGTCCATAAAGGAATTGAGACTATTATAAACTGCTTTTGGGTAAAGTAACTTTTTTAAAGGTAATCCTTTACAATTTTAAGTTAGTTGTATAAGGGATCACTTCTTAAAAATATGTTACAAGAAATTGCAGTGACATTTTATTTGAATGTTGTTGGATAATGGCTTCATAATCCCTTAACAAGATGTTATAATCACAGGCATAATGCATTACAGGGACATGCAAATGACGTAACATGCATAAGAGGTCATTTGTACCAGTTGCCATAAACATGTTTTCTAATAATAAATAAATATCATGACCTCTTATGCATGTTATGTAATCTAATGTCCTGTTAAAGACTATGAAGGTGATTCATTTAATATGTATTTGATACAGTGTTGTATATTGGAATAAAATATTAAACAAAAATATCAGTTGATTAGTTGATACTAAGCTAAAACAAAAATTTTGAACAATACTGTCAGAGTGTAACAATATTGTTTAAATTATTTCTATTTAAATTATGTTTCTGAATGTAAATTTCTCAATCCAGCTTCTATTAAGAAACATTTGTGCAATAATTGAAACAAAGGTATTTTATTTACATAGTACTTTATTTTGGAACCTTGTCAAACACAAGACACATGCCAGATAATTCCTTTATCTTTTTTAAAGTACAAAACAAATGTTTGGTATATGATTACAATTAGAAAATTTTAATGTAAATGCACTGTCAATAAAATACATTTCAAAATAAAATTTTACAGCATTTATTTGTGATAAAAAATGTACAGTAGCCTATAAACTGTACATTCCATTCCATGTTGTTTCAGTAGATTACAAAGCTATGGAAAGAAATACAGTTCTGCAAAATGTACAGCTAATGCCTTTATACAATTTTTCACAAATCTATGATGTTTTTTTATCTGGCCAGTATAAATATTCAAACCTTGAATGGAAAAAAATAGGTGGATGAATGAAAAAATTCTACCATGTACTTGTTATTGCATTTGCTTTTAATTATCAGATTTTGCAACATTTTTCAGTGGTTTATATAGTATGGTTTCTTCCCATATTGGACATTATCTTGCAATTTATAGTGGCCTACAGGCATTGGTTTCTTGCACCATTTCAGTCCTTTTTTCCAAATGGGCTTCACTGTGTCAACAGACCAACGGGTTAAATACCTATAAATAAACAATAAATAAAAATATATTAACACCGGTTCCGGAAAATTCTGGGGTTATCTGAAAAATCCCAATCTAAAAATTTAACATGAAAATTGAGCAGAAATATTGCATTTCACTATAGTTTACCATTTCAAAACAATGCGGTTAAAGGAATGATGTTATAATCTTACTCCATATAATATAGACATTAGCACTCTAGACATACAAATATAATCTATTACTGTCTACTATTGTCTAGTCTGTCCATCCAGATCATTTTTATGTTGGTTGAAAGAAGTCTCTTCTCTGTACAGATTTTCGTTCAGCAGCTGAATGAGATTAGGGTAAGGGGATTTGCCACAGTAGTTAGCGTAAAGGGGCAACAGGACATTCTACTGTGTATCTGCAAATTTTAAATGTGGCACTGCTATTAGAGATTTTGCACAAAAACTGATTCCCATTGTCACATTCATATAATCCTGTAGATCAGTGATATTCACTCCTGGTCCTGGAGAGCAGCTGTGTCTTCTGCTTTTCATTCCAGCCTGGACTCTTAATGACTTAATTTGAATCAACTGTTCTCATAGTTGGTCTCTTCCAACTGTTTCCAGGTCTTCACTCATTGATATTTGTAAATTACCTATAAAACGTGATGGAAAATATCCTTCATGGACTGGGAGTAAATATTGCTCCTGTCAATTTCTGTACTAATATGAATTTTACTATTCTTAAAGAAACATCACCTCATTTTTGCTGCAAAAACATTCACTAGATCATCACATATAAAAGTCAGTCTGGAAGCCTTGACATCAGTTTTGGAGAGACTGGGGTTTCTTCATGAAACATTTCTATACATAAGGGTGCAAGAGTGACAAACTGTCCTTAGGTCCTTACAAACACCACTGTTGAGCTGCCAATAGATGTTTTATTTCAATCAGTAACTCAAAGACTAGGCTTGATTAGGCTACACTTCTAAACCTTCTCATCTATGCAAAGAGGTAAGCAGGAAAGAGTTTAGGGATATGACTACAAAGCCAGCAGTGATGTGATTTTGAAAGTTCTATGTCTGAGATTCAGTGTTTATACATCAACAGTGTGCTAGTGCCTACATAAAGCTGATATGTATGGGTAAAAAGCAATAAAGTAGCCACGAATGAAAATGTGTTTGCAATAAAGCATGCAAATGATATTGTGGACATGTGAGACTATTTTGTGGTCAGACAAGACAAAACTGAACTTTCACAGGATTCCCCACAGTCAACTATATTTCTGCTTCTGTTTCTCATCATCAGGGACAGGGAAGTTTGTCAGGACTGAGAGGAAACTGGATGGTGTAAAGTATAGCTAAATCCTAGTCAGCAAAACATGTGATTTTTTCAACACAGTTTTACATTTCAGTCGGACAACGGCCCAAAGCCCAAGGCCAAGGCCACACTGGAGTGATTTGCCAAGAAGAGTGTGAATGTCCTTGCCTTGAATACCCTAGTTAAAATCCAAGCCTGAATTCTAAAGAAGATATATGATGACACTCCATCCATCCATCCCCAATTAACTTGTCAGAGATGGAGCGACATTTCCAGGAATAATGGGCAGAAATTACACCATCCAACTGTGCACAGCTGGTAGAGATCTGTCTGTAAATACAGACTTAAATACTTCCAGCTAGTACTGAATAATTATGAAATTCATAAATTGGAATTTACTTTTTTCTGAAAATTGTCTTTTGCATACAACAAAAGAATGTGTCCAGCCTGATCTTTGCAGTTGTAAATAAACAATTTTTATTTGCAACTTACTAAAATGAGACAATTGGTAAGGGGTAAAACAAAATCACAGTGCATGGTATACTTTATTGATAGTTACAGTAATACAATCTATTGTTATAAGATGCAGACATTTTTTAATATATAGAACACACTTTGAGGAGCACTACTACCAGACCAGCTAGGAGGACTGTATGGATTCTGGTCCTAATTAATCTTATGATATAGTGCTAACTAGTTCAGTAACTAATATGTTAAATCATGTTAGGACAGGAACCAATTTAGGTCAACTAGCTGGTAAACACAGACTTAGGATCCACGGCACTGATCTTACAGTGTTTAGTGTTCAAGAACAATCATTACAGATTTTTTATTCCCATCAACTTCAGGTACAAAACAAACATAAAAGATTATTTGAAATCATTTTTGAAAAGAGAAAAATGACGTTAATCCTGATTATTTTCCATTCTACCACAAATCAACAATATTTAACCTGCTTGGACATAACAAAAACCTGTTACAAAAAAAGTTATCTTCTCTTTATACCCTTTTGTCAACCAATTGTCATTCTGTTCTCACTAGCATTTTTAAGCAATTTGCTCCTAATTTTTTTTTGCTCTTTAATGTAATATTTTAGCAGTGTTTGGAATAACAAACATTCTTGACTCTTAACATGAATAATCTGAAGAAAGCTTTTAAATATATATATATTTTTGTGTTTCACTGGATACAGCCTTTTCAAAAAATACCCCCATTTAAAACACATATGTTGCACTACCAGCGTTTTTGGGAGTTAATACGATTTATGTTAGTGTTTGTAGTTTCAAAGCAAATTTCCTTTCATACTAGTTGCATGTTAAAGTTTTAAAGAGGTTTGTTCTCTTGTGCATTGCACTTGCCATACTCCATCAGTTAGTTAATAAATTATTAATGATCAATTTTGCATTTATCAGGTCAGAACAATACATCTCTCTTTACATTTGAACTAATTACGTCTTTTTTTTTCATTACACCACTCATTCATTTTCCAAAACAAAAACTGGTTTGCTTTTATTTCAGTAATATCCATAATGTTAAACTGGAACCCGTCCCTTAATGACAACATTGGTCAAAGGGCACAGATACTTTCTTCTTTGATGAAAAACAGACATTTTAGCAGAGAAGTGAGGTGAGGAGTAATTCTCAGTTATATTTCTCTGGCGTCCTCTTTAATAATTCTGGAAATTGAATGCATTTCTCTGTGGCGTAGGAAAATGCATATATAGATATACCTTCTATTTCGTGCTAGAATATTACAAATTGATAAATAATTGAATCAAGGTTGAAAATATGATCACCGAGAATCTTTGTCATGTGTGACAAATCCCCCCCCCCCCCAGAAAGTTTGCTCACTAGACTATGATGTATGTATCACAAGGGACATACAAGTTAGAAACAGCAATGTGTGAGAAATAAGCAAAGTAAAGATTGGCCATCTGGAAGTAAAGGACGGTTCCTCCTGCCAGCAAGATAATGAAAGCAAGGTGAAGCAAGTTCATGAGAAAAAATCAGTAGAACCAAAACATCAGCTTGCTCTATGCCAATGGCACGATATAAGAGAGATACCCTTTTAATGCTGAAGACTCAATTAAACATGTTAGACAGTAACAGTAAAACTAGTGAATAATCCAAAAAATTAAACTACAACATCCTTCCTCTTTTTCCTCCAAAACTTTTATCAATCCATCATACAACAACATTCAATTTATGACTGCCAGGGTGTGAAGGCTTTGAAAAACAGTTCCATACAAACATCGTGCAGTCACAACAAGGAGATTTGAAGATCTTTATAGTGAACATTTGAGTATTCATCTTTTTAAACTGCGTAAATTTAGTCATGCAGCTTCACAAAGTAATGGATGGAGGTCTTTTGCTTGATAACCATTTTTAAAATGAGCTAGATAAATAAGTACGTAAGCATATCCTTTATTTAACCTTCTATATTACGCACAGATCTGACATGCCAAGGTCTGAAAAAATGATAGCACCAAATTAGGTTCTGGGAAATAACAGATCTGATGTGCAAACACAATGTTATTTGTTTTAAAGTTGGCAAGCACTTTGGACAAAATGTACCCAATGCATTTTATACACTGTCATTTATCTGAATTAGTTAATGAATGAGGGGGCAAAGTAGTGCTGGTCAGCCAGAAATAAAGTCTTCATACATATTGTTGCTGCAAGACATAGTGCCTTCTTGGTGTACACAACAGATGTGACATTATTTTTTAGCTAGATTCCTTTTTCTACAGGGTTTGTAATTGGAACCTCTAGAAATAGTGAATTAACCATTTTTTGTCTGTAGTACAGCCTCCTACTATCGGTCTTCTACTTGGTTATCATGGTTACCATCAGCAGATCTTACACAATGAACAAAACCAAACTAACAAATACAGATGTGCTCTGCTCTGTTTTCTGCTGCAGTTTTATTATCATCTTTGTGTTAAAGCTGCTCATTTTAACATTGCTTAAACATTTATCACTCTTAAAATACATTTTTTGTTGATTGAAAGCAAGTCTTTACAGAGAGCTTTGTTTTACATTCAACAACTTACAAATGTACTGTATAATGCAACACATATAGGCCACATTAACAAAGAGAAGGACAAAGGCAAGATTCAGTATTAGTGCTCTGTAGTTACTAGTTTTCCTGTCACTGTAACTCAGCACAAAAAAACAGTTTCACAATAATGATTTAAGATAAAGAGGTTGCGAAAGGAAAAATTGTGAGGTTTAGCTAATGATGCAATTTCACTTGTGACTTTAAGTGTGTGGTAAAACTAAAACAAATGGTCTAGATGTTCTGTACATTTCTATGCCGTAAATTAATTTTAGTAAATATATATATATATTCTTTGATATAAAAAGCCTTACACAATATGAGTCCCCATTATATTAATTGCATATTGCTTGTGTGACTAAAATGTTTTATCGTCTAAGGTTGGATGAAACATACAAATATTACTCTTTAGATATCCATAGATTTGTAACCTGCAGCCATTCAAGTCATTCCCATCAGTCTCCTTGTTTAAAGACTTCAATAACAGCAGTGCCCAAATTGACCCCAATGAGGAGGGCAGTTTAGTTAACACGCAATGCCATCTACAGCAAACTTGACAAACTTGCTCCTTTACCGTCTTAAAGGTATGTGCTTTCTCCCCAAAACAAGTACGTATACCATAATTGTCAGGACTGTAATCATATATATCAGTTATTGCCTGTATTCAACTACTGTATATTATTCAGACTTTCTGCTGAGCAACAAAAAGGTCATTTTGTAAGTCTCAAGCATTTCTGAGAAGATTATGCTCCTGTTCAAATGTAATAAACAGACAATTTTATTTTCCTGGCTTCCTGCTGCTATTAGTATGTAGAAGATTATACACAGCAATAGAGTAATTGTTCTAGGCTTTGTGTACTGGGTCAGCACCATTTATAGTAACCTCAGGGCTTCTCCAAAGACTATGAGTTAAGTCCCTGAAGTCTTTGCTTAAAGTTCTAGAAGGACCTGCTCTTTGTTGACAAGATCAGTATAGATTGTTACTATTTTCAACTTTAAAATATTGGGAAAAAAACATTTTGTTGTTGGTACAGTTACAACAGCCTTTATGAAATTTGAAAATCTTTGTTTTGTATTTTTTCCTTGCAACATAATATTTATAATTTAGACAAATTTCAAAGATGTTCGGTAGTATTTAATATGGTGGATGAATGCTGTCCATACTGTAGTTTCTCCTTTTTACCAAAAATAAAATAGCAACTGAAGATTTTTGTCTTGATAAGAGGCGAAGCTTGTTATTCACACAAACACAAACTTCAAGAAGTTGTATAAGAAGCCCTATCAGCACCTTCACCAGAGACCAGGTGGTAAGGTAAGGTAAAAGGCTTCTTACCTGGCGACTCCTGCTTCATAATCATTCTCTACCACTGACTTACTGCGTGTATTACCCTAAACATGTAACTGCTTCTCTTTGATCACATTAAGAGATGTGGAAGTCTCCAAAATGTTTCTGATGCCAGTTTGGAACTTCACAAATTCCAAGCACTTTTTAATTTTTTTTTCTAACAAATAAACAAACATATAAGTTTATAAAAAAATAGTTAACAATTATCTGATGCAATTCTAATATGATTATCTTAATCTTACACCTCATTTCTACTAGATATTTTGAGATGCACCTCAGCTCACCTGTCTGGCTGTGTTATACTTATATTCACAGTCATTCCTCTCAGGTGCAGTTTGCCTAAGAAACCTGCCCTATATCTAAGGTCAAACAGTGAGTAGGTCCAAACAGGAATTCAAACCCCAGCCGACAGCTATGAAGATGTGTTATCAAGCGTGCCATTACTTAATCCACCTTCTAAAAAGACCAAACTTAAGTCACCATTTGTTTTTGGAAAACTTGTGTATCAAAACTAATTTTCAATTATTCTAAGAACAAGAATGACGTAAGTAGAGCTGTTTGTAACTGCAAAACAGCAAAACCATTTTAAAATCACTCCAATTAAAACCATACTGGTGTAAATAGACATTTTCTCCTATTTTGTGGGTAAGTAGGACTATTAAGAGTGCTTTTCATTTCTTGCCATAAACAGACTTTTATAGTTTAAGAACTTTTTGTTAATGGGAGGATCACAGATTGAAATCTATTGCACCTGCAAAAGGAGCTTGGGACAAAATTAAATCACACAATACTGTAAAATTTCATGCTTGCTGTATAATTACCCTTTATGCAGAAGTTTATCATGAATTCCATAAAAGATCTTTTTTTTAAAAAAAGCAGCCAGCCCTTGTGTAAAACATTCTAAATACACCAGAGGGACTTATCAAACTTCAACCAGCTACAACCTGCACGTTCAAAGCTGTGACAAAGCTGTTTCAAACTCCTTTTAGTTTTGTTATGTCTTTGGTCACAGGAATACTACAAAGAAAAAGAAAAAGACTTAAGATCAAACTTGTAAGATGAATTTCAGATAGTTTGAAGAATAACAAAAGAGTATGACTGCTTGCTTTTCAACACAATGAGGCCTTTGTGATCCAGACATGTTACTGCCAGTAGACGGGAGAGGATCTTTTACTGTTCTGGAAGATAGTGGCATCTTTCATGTGCAAGACAAGAGTTATCGATGGGAGATTCAACCTAGGGTAATCTCAGTTCATCATCACTGTGCTGCTTTGAACGGCTCGAGGAAGACAAGATGATAATGGGGTATATATCTTTGTTCATATCTCAAATAAAGGCTTGTTTAGGTCTCACAGGAAAGGCATATCTGCTGCCAAAGCTACACTACAGGGATTCACACAACAGCTCTGCATAATGATCTATGTAATTCTTATCAGAATATAATAACAAAAGGACCTTGAAAGGAAACACAGCTGTCCATTCCATTATACTGTAGTTCATGCAGCCAATGACTATACAAAAAAGTAGAAAACATCTCCAACAATAAAATCAACTGATTATAAAATGCACCAATATCCTTAGCAACTGTATTTGCCTTGAAAAACGTCTTCACTGTGCTTCTTGAGATGAAGATAGTAATTAAAATTAAAGTACAATGTGTGCTACACAAAAGATAAGAAATCTGTTGAGTGAATGGAATCAAATGTAAATGTGCTTGACATTCCCAGCAAAATATACCCCCAAAAACATTCAAATCTAGGTTTCACATGTATCCATTTACCTATTTGTCTATAAAAGCATACTTCTTTTTTATCTGCTTCATACTAGGATGCACTGCAAAAAGAGCTACGGTAAATGCAAAGATAAAAAAGGATCAAGCAACTGCGTGAAAAACAAACAACCTGATTAGAAAATAGCCTACTGTGAAACTACATGAACAACAAAAAACAAAAATTAATCCCTGAACTAAAATGAAAACTTGCTATTGCAGAATGCAAATTAAACATTTGAGATTTATATTTGAGTTCCAAAGTTGTGGACATCAAAAGATTCAACATAGTTGAATAGGGTGCCTAAAATCAGTTAGAAGAGGCTTCAACTCTCCTGTTAGTCAAGGATAACATACAATGTCAACAAAGTTCTGGTGTGACTGTACTTCATTTCTGGTACTTTTTTTCTGCATTATTCTTATACTTTAATGATTATGTTCTTATTCTCATTATAATTTCATAATAATAGCCCACCAGCAGCAGGCAAGCAATGCCCCCCTCCAATTATAGAAATTAACTACTGCAACATTCCTCTGACATACTGAATGTTGAGTTATTGAAAATATGCATATAATTTTAAAATATACACATCTATTCACGGCAGCTATACTGTTTTATCACAGTGTAATAAGGAATTCTAAAATCCTCTGTCCCTTATTTTAGTTTCATCTTTAAGCTTATATGCTGCCAAAGATCGATATCTCCAACACTGACTAAAAACTGTAACAAAGAGGAAAAAGGCAGATTTAGTGAAGAAAAACAACTTGGACTGAGTTCAGAGGAAAAGAAGCTTGTAATCTCCTAAATGGAAAGTCTGGGAAAAGAAACAGTGGGGTGATATGGAGAAAGGAGAATGAAGAATGAAAGAGAGGCCGTCCTTCCCTAGCAGAAAACACAGTGAAGTTACGCAACTGTTGTTTTTGTTTGAAGCACAGCTAAAAGAACCATAAGACAGACTAACACATTTATTTAATAAACTCCCGCTAAAGCCGATCATGTTAATGACCTTTGTAAATGAAAATTCATGTCCACGGGGCCAGTTATGCGCTACTCATGCAATTCTTTTTTTTATTGTAACCCTCAGTGGAGGAAACATATGCTTTTCATTTCCAAAGCATGGGCTTCCTTCCATGAAATAAATGTCAGCATGGTTAAAGAAAAGGGACAGTAATAATCACAGTAAACCTACCTCCAATTAAAGGGTTGAAATTTGTGGGGCAAATTACATGCATTTATGTTTACTGCTGATTAGGTAATTTATGAATTGCATCAAGGATCTACAGTATTCTTTGAGATTCCATCATGTTTTCAGCAGAACACTTCAACTAATGCATTAACAAAAGTTCTACTGGGGTCAATACTCAGTAGCAGTAATTTGTGATCACCAGCTATTAATACATTAATCCATTAAGCACTTCTCAAATACCTAGATGTCACTAAACAGTTATAAATTGCTCTACCCATACAAAAACCACAAAATGATACCTTTGTATAATGCTTTGATTGATAATCAGAATTTCTAGCTTAAACTGCAAGGCCGATAACAGGTTTCACGTTCTTTGCAATTTTAAAAAAATATCTATTGCCTTGTTTTGCTAAATCTGTGTTCTATCCAACCTATAATAACTAATGATGAGAACACTTTTTATAAGGAGGAAGGGATTTTGTGTTAGAAAAAAAATAATGGCAATTCCAAACCATAATCAGATTAATAATATGATGCAAATTTGTCTTAGGTGGTTAGTTAGGTGGACCAGTGGTTAATGGCTTAGATGTTTGTGGTTTGTGGCCAAACTCCGCTTTATGTCCTTGTACACAGGCATGTTTTATGCTGCTGAAACCACAGATCTTTTGTAAGAAATACAGTAGTTGCAGCTGCTGAATCAATGGTCCTTGCAAATCACTTTTTAAAACAAACTCATCAAAACAAATTATAATGATGAAACATTTAGACATTGTTGAAAAATGTGCTCTAATAAATAAAGAACAAATCTGAAGGATTTGTAAATATTCTTTAAGAACACAGGGACAAAAGAAAAGCTACAAATGAGAGGGGACCATTCAGCCCATGTTGTTCATTTGATTGCTAGCAGCTTGATATTCCATGTACTCTTTTCTTAAACGATCTCAGAGAGCCAGATTCAACCACATGTCCCGGATTTAGGTGCCAGACTCCCACAGCTTTTGTGTAGAAGTGCCTCCTGTCTTAAATGGCCCTAAACTTCATTTCCACTTAAGTCCTTGGATATTTCTATTGCTGCTGATCTTGAATGACTTTACTTGATCAATGCCTTTCACATTACTGAATAACTAAATCATGTTCCCACGTAATTGTCTCTGTTCCAGGCAGAATTTGTTTATTAAGAAAACTAAACAGACATTTAACAATTAAAATAGTATACAGGGAGGCACATTTTACTCAACAAGTAACAAAATACAGATTCAATTTAGGCAGAAAAATAACAATTGATGCTGAGATTTCTACAACACATCAATGTTCAAACACATTTTGAAGTCACAGAAGGTTAAATGCCAAGGGGGTTCAATTTTTCCATGAATGAGTTCAATATCTCTTTGTGTCCACCAAGTATTGCTGGCAATGCTCGCAACTACTCACACAGTGTGGCATCAGCATTAGAAAAGCGATCGTGTCTCTCTTATAATTATATAAGAATTGCAGAGATGTGCTTCATATAGGTCAGTAAGTGCACATGGTCATAAAACTTTATAACACCAGTTCAATGCGAACCAAACATGCTACAGTATATGTTGGGGTGGCCAGTCCATTATCCATTGAGCTGTTTTTTGTACACACAAAATGCACTCTGCCCGGAAAGTCTGACAAATGTATGTGAAAAGGGATAATGTGTTATTATGCACAAATGTGAGTATGCAGTGTAACGTGGAAAGAGAACTATCTGTTCTCACCAAAATTCCCACACCACTGCAACTCATAAGTATATTCAAACATTTCAAATTAATTATTTGTACTATTAGTATTATTAGTACATTTTAAAATCATAACATTATAATGTGGGTCACTGTGTTTTCTATTAAATAATTCTTTGGTGTGCCTACAAAACCTCAGTTTGTTTAGCCATGGTGCTTAAAAATAAAACAAAGTATTTAGAGGGTATGTTTGTTTTTTCAAATAATGAACGACACCTTTGATACCACAAATTAAAAAGCAGATATGCTAACTGAGATGTGAGTGAGGCCTAAATACTGTCACATCAAAAAGTGAAGTCAGATTCCACAATTTCCTTTCTGAATAATTTGCTCACAATTTGTAAAGAAGCAGCCATGGGAAAACATGATAACTTGCCGATATTCACAATGGAAAAATATATAAAACTGTTCATGGTTTCAGTGCTGAAACTCCTTCATGTAAATGCTTTCTGAGGTATTACATGGGAAGATTTAAAAGACACTTAACATGTTTACACTTCAAAACTGTACAATCGTTTTGAGTGGTTTTACTTAATTAGGCCTACATTGCTAACGCAGGCTCTACAAAAGGTTTGAGAGACTTTAGTGCCTGCTTTACTTTCACCTTCTATTTTATGTGCTCCTTTTCAAAACTTTTGGTCTGCAGCTTTTATAATTTTAAATGGAAAAAGAACAAGCAACATACATCACCGACAAAAAAAGAGTGTTAACCTTCTTGTATTGGCCCTTTGGGAGCAAAAACACCAAAAGGTACGTAAGGAGGCTCCAGTCCCATGGGAACATCTCCTACTTCACAATTCACTCTGTAGTGTACGCAAGCATCAGACGGATGGGCTCCATTGTACTGACTCCTGCTGTGAACCCAACACACTACTTGCAGACACCAAATTTTCCCATAACACAAAAATGGGAAAAAAAAGCTTTAAGCAAGCTTTAAGTCCCTCTTTACTATAATAATTGGTGTAAACATGCTTGACATAATTAAAGGTACTCATTTCTTAAATGGAGTCTCGTATTCATCTTCAAGGATGACATAATCTGAGCTTTTTCTCTTTTGTTCTGGCCCTAGACCATTAAACACTTCCCTTAATGAAATGAGAAGGCTAAACCGCGCTTTGGGTTTAGTCCACTACCACTTTCAAATGCAGAATTGTAAACATAAGCCAGCGTCAGTCCCAAAACGTCTATTATTAAATCAGACCAGACAGTTGATTTTTGGAGGTGCTAATCTCTCCTACCATGATTGAAGGAACAATCAAACCAACTCTCCCTGTCAATTAAAACCATGAATAAAAAACTGGAAGGTTCTCCAGAGTGGAAGAGCCTTTCAAAGTAATGCCTGTGTGCACTACATTCATAGCTAATGAGCTGTTTTATGTATTTAGTCATAACACAGTGTTCTAAATATTTGATCATTCAAAAGTTTCTACATTATATTCAATATACAGTTTTTTTTTATTTCAGAAAATGCAAGATTTGCATGAACCACAATTCCAAATATATCAATATTAACAATCCACTTAAGATATTTAAACCTATATTTAAAAATATAACACTGCATTACAGATATTCTTCACATTCAGTGGCTTTCAGTGTCAAATTTACAAACTTTTATTAAATGATCAAAAACATCAGGCTATAGAAGAATAGTTTTAATTAAAATGTAATTGGTATGTTTAGCAATCAAAAAAACTTTCAGATATGCAAGTAGTATTTAAATAGACAGGTATGAAAAAAACTTTATGAAGCACATCATAAACGAATCTAATAATTAACGCCTGAAAATGTTCATATACTTGTAGCCTTATTTTAACAGTATTTTTCACATTGCCGATGTCTTGTTCTATATTACTTGGGATATTTTAATGTATATTCTTAAATGTGCTATTGAGATTTCTATGTTTCTGTACTGACTGAATGCATTAAGTGATAGATTTTTATGTAAGCACGTGACTAGAAGATAAATATCTGACCAGAGGCATGTATAAGGCATGTTAAGTACCAGCAGTGGTGGCACTCTGATGGAAGGCAATTAGTTTTCCTTTGAGGATCATATCTTGTTATTAAATACCCAGCCGTCTGCTTGGTGGGGAGCCAGAACAAAGAGCTGTGGAGTCTGTGGTTAATCCAACCTCACGGATCTCAGCAGGTGTCGCTGTGGAGTCCAGCCAATCCTACCTAGCATGGGCAACCTCAGTTACAAAAACCGGAAGCTTAATTAGCCAGAGGGGGAAAAAAAAACCCAGGAAAGGCCTACTGAGAAGCACCATCTGGAATTACAGTGGCTCCTACCCTGCCTTACTTAACAACTAATGGAAGCAGAGAGTCAGGTGACTTGCCTAAGGTGACAGAAAGAACCAAGAGCTAGCAACCCAGCCTTTGTTAAAAAAGACCACCGGGAAGCTGTAGAACAGCTTTATAGCTGAAGAAATAAGGGAACAAAGGAATTCTCAGTTCCACGCACTCAGAGCCAATGTGTCATTACAGCACAAAGCAGCTAGTATAAAAAGTAGTGTCAGGATGAATGGCAGATTATTAAAAAAGAGTTTCTCACCTATTTAGCTGTGGCTTTTGTTTCTTTGGAACATGACCCTCTGGCAAAAGTGGCTTGTGGTCTGGAAGCAGTCCTTGAAAAGCAATTGGCAAATGAGAGATTACACCAATACTGAATACTTTTCTTTAACAGTGTATAATAATTCTGAGGTGGTGTACAGTAGTTCCCACACTGCAGGGTGGCCTAAGAGAATTCAAAGAAGAAAATGAAAACAAACTGGCAGACCAAGTCCTAAGTGTAAACTTAACGTACGCTTTAATTTCTGAATTTTTTAATAGTAAATTAAAGATATTTTGCTATTTTTTTAGCTATTAATTTTCCAATTACATGTGGGACAACTATATGACATCCGTGACGGACAGAGAAAGTGACTGGCCAAAATATAATTTGTATTCAATAAACGATCAATGAAGAATCACTACACGTGTGCAGGATTTTTTTTTTCTGTGCATTCATCCTACAACGTAAATTCCCAACCAGGTTTAGCCTGTAACTGAAGCTTATTTTAGTGAATCATAAATTGCACCATAGATCTGTGAAAAAATGGCTTCGACTGAAAATATGGCCACTTATCTTCAGGACTTAAAACATTAGTGCAAATATTGCATTCTGGTGCATTTCTTGCAATCCATCTATCAATTTCACAACCAGACTGACGTGTCGGCCTGCCTCACCAGCTCTGTGTGCCATTTTCACACACACTTCGATCTTTCGGTGCTCTTCTGTGCACAGTCCGGTGACACGGCGAGGCAGCATCCCCCCATCCGACCGGATGAACTGGCTGAGCAGCAGCACATCCTACAATCCAACGGAAGAGGACAGTATAGCGAAGGATCTGTTTCCCACTGAGCTCATTCTAGAGCTTTGGAGCTTCAAAAGAAAGTGTAATAATGAAGGTTTTGTCTGACATGAACATCAAAAGCTAGATTTGCTTGCTAGCAAATGTTCTTTATTCTAGTATGTCCTATAGGGTCTTAGAAGAATCTTGTTTCAAGCATCATTTTTTTTGTCTCAACATTCTTTTAGTACGAATGAATCCACATCTACTGTAGCACATTACAGATTTCTTTATTGCTATCCTCTACATGATAATGCTGTTTTCTTGTAATGGTACTTGTGCAACTTTGTTATGTGAAAACTGCATCCCCTGAGATGGAGGATAATTACACGTGAAGTTAATGTTTGATTTTTTTAATATTCACTGGCTTGCTTCATCTTGTTTAGGGATGATTACTTGATTAATTCATCCATCCATTTTCTAATCAATTCATTCAATTCAGTGTTGTGGGGGAGATGGATCCATTCCCAGCAAGCTACAGGCGCATGGTGGGATACACCCTGGATGTTTATAGTGCTTTTAAAGTAAATCTTAATTATGCCAATATTACAGACAGGTCTTAAAAATACCCATTTCTCCACAATAAATACAACTTTTTTAAATTACATCTTCATTCGCCTGAATGCCAAAATACAAAACACGTAGTCAGTATCCTAAACAGTTTGTCACGTATTTGTATTTTTTAATTCTCATTAACCAGAAAATGAAACACTGTACTAGCCAGTGCTACTCATAACTCTCAAATTACAGGTGCTAAGTATTCGGGGAAAGACAGAGTTGAACTGAGAACTAATTAATAAAAAACAGATGGTACAAATAAGAGGTGAATGCTGAAATTGGGGTGAAGTTATTAATTAGCTCTTCCCAATTCATGTCAATAAGAACAATTCTGGCACTGTATACAAAAATAGGAGGATTAGCAAACACTGAAAATGAAGAGCTGAAAATGAAATTGAAAAAGAGATAAAATTCAAGACACCTGGCAGATGATGTTTAAAGTAAACAAGTGCAGGGTATTACATGCAGGTAACAAAAACAATCTATAAATACAAAAGGGGAAACTTGAGCTTGAAGAGGCTATTTAGACTCAATCGTAATGCAAAAGACTTACTGTAGTGGTTTATGTTCACACATGATTTACTTATTCTAGATAATGTGGGGAAGCAACAAACAAGGCAAAGAAAATTAGGACTTATAGTTAAAAGAACAATTTAAATACATTTAAGTTATTTTAAAATAAAATAAAAAGTCTACAATGCAGTAGCAAGATCTAATCTAGAATAAAGTGGATAGTCTTGGGCAGCATATTCTAAAACAATAATACTGCTCTGCACAGAATAAGAGCATAAGAAGAAGAAGTTACAAGTGAGAGGAGGCCATTAGAAGACTCACGTGGACTGTTTGATAGTTAATACTTAATTGATTCAAGTATCTCATCCACTCATTTTTCCAAAGGAGCCAGGGTATTGACTTCAACTATACGGCAAAGTAGCTTGTTCTATACTCCAGCAACCCTCTGGGTAAAGAAATTTCTTCTGTCCTCAGCTCTAATGGGTCCACAATCACAAGGTGGAAGGCCCAATTAAAAACCATTACAATCATTCATGCAAGATGTTTTTTATAGTTGTACTAAAAGTGATTAAAGTAAATGTTTATTAATATCTGTTAGTTTGTATGTAAAATGTGAAAAGGAAGACTATTGTTAATTACAGGTGGTGAACGATGTGGAAAATGCCATAGATGCATAGTCATGTGCCCACAAAGGATCTAGACTGCCCTATCATCCTTGGTCGTTCTGGCATTTTAAATGGCATTTATTTAAAGTCTCCTAAGTAACATTGCAAATAAATTCCTTAATTAGGCTTAAAGTTGATTATGAAACTGTAGACTTACATTAAATGAATCACTGAATGTTGACTTGAAAGATAAATGACAATTTTATTTTTAAAAATTATTTCAAAATAATTTACAATTTTTTGCACTGAATTTAATTGGAAAGATTTTTCCCCACAGCAGTTTATTTTTAGATTTTACTGATTTTAGACTTTATACAATCTAAACATTAGGTTAAACATACAATATAAACATTTTTGATTTATTAAAAGATAAATGAGATGATGGGATGATTGGTGTGTGCAGCATATACAAGTATGGTATACACAGATGCCAGTTGCGCCCAAGATTTTAACATGTATTCTTGAGGCATGTCAAATGAAAAACGTGCAAATTAAAAGTGCAGAAATTAAGACCAACTTGTCTTTAAAATCCTCAAAGGTACTGACCTAGTCGACACAGTTGACATCTTCAGATAAACAATGAAACACTAACAAGAGGATTCAAGTGGAAACTATGTGAAAAGTGCATTTAAAACAAAGAAAAGGAGCCCGGGTATGTTGTTGCCTCTTTCAAGAAATTGCTGGATGGGATCCTTGAATTAGCTTACCACCAAATGACCCTAGGAAAATTGCCTCGTCTTATTTTTAACCTTTTGTATGTTCTGAATTTAGAGGTTTAATGTTTCAGAGTCTAATGTTTCAGAGTCTAAAGTTGGAAGGTTTGCAATGAAGGGTAATGCATCTAACTTGTCTAATAACCACGTTCTCATTTTTTCCAGTGTTTCAATATAAACAGATGATCTTTGCTTCTGTATGAAGAATAACAGTAGATGTCACAATGGCTGAAAATCAATAAGGCTAATAAGTACTTCGCCAATTTCATGCCTTCATCACAAGTTATAAATTTAATTTTGACAGTTTAAATGATGACAAGTCTTCTAATTAATTTCTCTTGTGGCTGAAATAATTACTATTTTTCTAGTTCATTTCTTCCAAAGATTTGCTTTGGCTTAAGACACTACATGCACAAGTTAAATTCTAAACCTTGTGCATGCAATCTCACAAATATTTTGGGGTTGGGCTACCATTTTCCACCAGCTGTTAAATCAGAAAGTAAGCTTAAAAAATCAGTTTTAACTTCACTCGGTATTATATCCACACAAAATATGTTTAAAAAGTTATGCAGATATGTGCTGATCTCCTCTGTCTTTCTAGATTTTCTACTTTTACAAACTGCTCCCTTAAATTAATATGCATCTCAGAGTCAAAACCTATGGGGCAGAGATTGGTGCTCAGCCAAAAGTGTGGGATTTGATTTGACAATGACAGCTGGTTAAATTAAAGGTGCTATTACTGTAGTATTTTAAACAGATGGGTGTCTTCACGGGTTATAAAGAGAGGAAAAAAGGAGAGCTATCACATTCAGCACTTTAAATGTGCATTTAAATTTATGGTGTTAGAAGAGTTTCCCTCAGTCATTTTCTATTAGGGAAAATTTTTATTTGATTTAAAATTTGAGACAACACAGAAAACGGAACTCCCCAGATTGTTTCAAGCTCTCATTGTTCATTCTTTCTGATAGAAGTAATCCAAACTTGCCTGGTAAATATAAGAACTCATGCATGGTACATGGATGATTTATGGGTGCTATACCTAGTAGTTGAACACAAGCCAGAAATATCCTAACAAAGGAAAAACAAGCAATATTTAACACTCACTTCAAATAATATAGTGTTTTATACAACTTTCAACCCTCATCTCAAAGCCTGAAGTAAGCAACTGTTAAAATGTAATCACAAAAAGTTTTATTTTACTCTGGATTTGAAAGTGACTCCTTATGTGACATACATTATGTTATAATTTCTTTTAAGTCTCTGGTATGGTGCTTGTGTTTCATCCCTATAAATTAATGTTACCATTGCAAAGCATAATATATAGAATGACTATATCCTTAAAATGAAATCTCAATTTTCAAGCTTCTTGAAAAAATGTATAGTGTGACAAACAATCTTGTACATCTTTTAACAGAAACATGTGAGATAAAGAAATGTGTCAAGATCACAGAATCAAATTCATCTGGGGAAATTAGTCCTTGATTTTATTCTGAAACCAAATTTCTGTGCAAAAAATAAACGGATCTTTACTTTTACAAGAAGTGAGAAAAACAGCTATAAGCCTGATACGTCTCTTTTTCAGCCACAATCCTGAAAGAATGTGTAAATATTTGTAACATTTTTCCATTTTAATTTTGTTTCAATGCCAGAGTTTAGAAAATCAATCACACAGTAATATCAAACAGTGTCAAAATGTATGTAGTTTAAAATAAAACAAATTATAAGTAATTTTATTTAGATAAAGAGAGAATAATAAATAAACTTGTTTTGGAAACAGTGGTTGCACCTCAAGGTCAGTTCATTTTCTATCAACTAGTTGAACTTAATGAGGGGAAGCACAGTGATATTAGATATTATGGTAAAATTAGCATTTCTGCCTTGCAGCCCTGGGGCCCTGAGTTTATTTCCTGGAGTGCTACCCTCATGGAGTTTGTATATTCACCCCATGTTTGTGTGGGTTTCCCCTGGGTAGTCCTGTTTCTTCCCACAGTCCAAAGACATACTAGTAGGTTAACTGGCTTCTGTAATATTGGCCCTGGTGTGAGTGTGTGTTTGTGTGTCTGCTTGTGATGGACTGGCATCCCATCCAGGGTGTATCCTGCTTTGCGCCCATTGCTTGCCATGATAGGCTCTGGCTCATCCATGTCCCTGCATTGGAGTGGTTACTGATTTTAGATTTGCCAAATGGCAAGTCAAATTTGGTGGTTGTTAATACCCAATTTAATATGAAGTTAACAATATTCCCACTCATGTGATCATGAAATACATAGCTAGTTAGAACTCCTGCTGCAGACCCTGACTGTAATTTATATTGTACCACACTCTGCTTTTTATTATATTTGTGTTGTTGTACCATCCTAGAGGTATAGTAGGAAAAGGTCAGTCTCTTTGCTTTTTCTCTTACCAAGCAGAGTATGAAGGAATCAGACGCTCCTGTGCTAGCTAAAAAACCACTTTGCTCATACAGCAAATGGATCAGAATCACCTCTTGTTAGAAGGATGTGACAAACTTGTGAATTGTCACAAGAGACGTAGACACAATTGCTGAAATACTCAAATCTCTATTATTCATGTTAGAGGACTGCTTTTGGAGCAGTAGCTTCTCCTAGGCAAACTCTCATAGTGGGACTGCAATCATTCCTCTTTGGCAATCATTTAGCTATCATAGTGGGATTCCAAGAAAGAAATCAGAGGGATGATCCAGTCAGATTCTTGGATAGGACAAAACCTGCAAGGCTTCCAGGTTTGAAGCAGTGTGGTTGGGTGGTGGAGACAAAGTGTTCTTCTCTGTTACATTAATAGATGACTAATTTTGTGAAAGAACAGACAATATGGCCCTGTTCACTGCTGAGAAATTTGTGCCGTCATTTTACCTCTGACTCAGTAACTGAAAAAGAAATGCTTTTCTAGGAGTGAGGACATCACTGAGAGGGCTAGCATTCAGTTCTTTTTATTGTACCCTGCACAAGGGTCTCAGTAATGGCCGTACCATTTTCTTCAGTGCAGGAAGCAGAGGAAGCCATTACATCAGAAGGGCTCCTTCAGAAAACATCTCCTTTTTCAAAGACCCTGATGTTTCCCATTTTATTTTCTTCTTGTAAGTGCACATGGATTTATGACCCAGTGTCAGACACTTTTCTCCTTTTTTCTACTTCTAATTTTGACTGACTTTTGGAAACATGAGAGTAATGTCAGCTCAGACTTTTTCACTGAAGTCACTAAAGTCTCTTAGATCCAAGATTTCACGGTCTATATTTTTGTATTTTGTATAGTGTTGTTTTCATCCAGGCTGACGCCTGACCCCCTTGTACTTGTTCTTTTATGGCTTCGATATGCATTTTGTTCTAATTCTTGCTTGTATGAATGCCACTTACAATGTCCTGGATCTTTAGGATTTTTTTCAGAACAATTTACTGTATTAGCATCACAACTGTACAAATCTCATTCGAACATAAATACTGAATTGGAAAATGTGTTGCTTTTTTGAGATCACAACTAATGTTTTCTGAGGCCACTGCACTGGAAATCAATGTAATTGGAAACAATTTTAGGTTTCCTCTTAAACATCGCATTTAAGCTCTGATATATACTGTAGATCTAGTCAAGATTAGTACTTAAAACACGTGGCAGTCAATGCTGCCCATTGTTAGCTGCCACATACTCCACAGCATCCAATTTTCTCATTTATTTGCGAATTAACACTTCATAAGTCATACAGTTTCCCAATTCTCTTCAATATACCATCTCCATAACAAAATGGAATATGCTTCTACTTAATACCTTGTAGTTCAATGCTTCCTCCTTCTCCCTCTGAGTTTACTAGGATAGAGCGAAGTGTGCTTCACCACAAGTGTGCTACTGTATGCTTAAACTAAAGCAAAGGTGTTTACGTTCAGACAAGACAAAATATGAACATTTTGGTCTAAATGCAAACCCTTATGTCCGCCACAAGCCCAGCACAGTATATCTCCCAGTCAACACCTATTACTAGCTCCTACTGTCAAGCATGGTGGTGGCAGAATTATGTTATAGGGCTGCTTGTCTTCAGCATGAACTGGGAAGCTTGTCAAAACTGAGCAGAAAAACGGATGGAGCACATTAGAGGCTAATCTTAGTGGAGGCAGGGGATGAAAATTCACCTTTCAGCATGAAAATAACCCAAATCTCTATAAAATCCATAAACTATTCCCAAACAACTTCAACTCTTCCCATAAGAATGGACAAAAATTACATCAAGCTGATGTGCAAAGTTGGTAGAAACCTACCCAAAAAGACTTGCAACTGTAATTGCTGTAAAATGAGCTTTGACCAAGTATTGACTATGGTCGTAATATTTACTGTATGCAATCAACAATTTTTTTTCTTTGCGGATTTTACCAACATTTGACTTCTTTCACCTAGCAATGAAGCATTGAAGTTTTAGTGAAAAATATACGCTTCAAAATGTGTACATAGTATACGTCATTTGTACTTTCAGAAAACGTGATATCATTGAAAGGGAGTTAACATTTTTCAAAATCCCTGATAATGATGGGTGTATATGAACCTTTTAAAATTGTCCTTCTACATTAACTGCACATTTTCTGTCTCTATAACTTTGTCTCTTTTTCTATCATTGGGCAGGAAAGGACTTGGGAGAAAACTAACCTGTGGACTGCATCTAGCAAAAAAGGCATATTATAGCTTTTTAAAAAAAATTGGAATAAAGACACTCACATTACAGTTTTATGCCACGCAATAATCATTTTATTTGGTAAACATATCACTTGCTCTTACTGTATGTCTAAGTCACACTCACAATCTAGCATCTTGTAATAAAATTATTACTTCTAATCCAATTTAGACGAGAAACACACCCAGTATACATTTATCTGCAGGCATGTGACCATTTCCATCCTGTCACATTATTGTGAAGAAGGACTATGAAAGAAATGCTGTAAGACTATTATGGAAACATAAAGGTAAGAAAGGCCACAAACAAGAATTCAATAGCCCACCACTTAATTAAAAATACATTTTTTATCATTTAGCTCTGAAACGGTATATGTGAGGTCAAAAATAAAATTCAAAAAGATTACCAATAGTTATGTTGCAATGTTCCTAAAGTCCTTTACAACAAATCAAGAACAACTATTAACCTTTTGATTGACCTTGTAGACAATACAAAGTAGTTGATCTTTGCACAATGTTTTTGATACATAATTTAGTCCCACAGCCAGAATTCTTCCTTTTATTTTCAATAACAACAACTAAGTTCAATACTGTGTGCCAGAAGAGTGCCAGTGAGCCGCAATCTAACCTGGCAGACAATGGGCACAAGGTAGTGAAACAGCTGCAATGGAACCCCCATGCAACAAGGCTTTTACTGGATCAGCAGCAACACTTTAAGCCTGCCCTGTCCTGTGCCCTGGCATCATGGATATCAGCAGTCGAATCGTCCATATAAATTACATCAAAATAGAGCAGGATCAAGAGGTACCAGAAGGAAAGCAGAGACCAGCAAACCTTTTAAGTGCAGTCAGTCCAGATCCCTTTTTGCCACAGTGAGATACACATATTACAGTCATTGACCAGCAACTGTACTAAATGTGAACATGAAATATCCCTATTTGGGGATCATCTGATGGTTAGAATTTCTGGAGGTATGATACAAACATGAGGAAACAAGATTTTGTACAAAGATAAAGTAAAATCTGAAAATACAGTGTTTCCTTGACATGACCTACTGTCGCTTTCCGTTTCGCCTGATCCGAGAAGGTTCCCTTTAAAGTGTGAGTTGTTTCATTAGGGAAAGAGGAAAAATAAAAACCTATAAAATGATTGCCAAGAAATGGAAAAGATCTTTGCTATTATACACTAAGTCTATGATTATGTACTTAAACAGGAAACATTAAAAAGTTTTAATGAACATGCACAATAGTGAAGTTCACTATTAAACGATTAAAAAAACATATACAAGTCAGTTCCTTTAAAATAGTCTTTATAATTTCTGTTCAATCTAAATCTTTTCAGTAGATTTAGAAGACCTTTATGTGAAAAACTGTATTGTAATGTTCACATAAAAGGAAAAGTAACAAAGAACTATGATCAGAAGGCAAAAAGATAATACAAAACAGGATATTTTAGGATATCAAAATACCCATTATGAATACCCAAATTTAAATACCTGTGGTTCAACAAAACAAATGAACAATGATGTAGGCGGTCTAGAGCTCGGGATAATAATGGAGTTACTGAAGGAAATGTCTTACGTAATTAATTTATACGATGTTTACAGAAGTTCGTTTAATAACATGCTACAGACGACAACAATGCCCCTCTGGAACACCTTCGTAACAGGTGAAACTGAAGTATCATACTAGAGAGATTAAGATCTTAAAGTTAAAACCAACAAGCCATCTGTTTCTGACAATATTTATTGTAATTCAGGAAAATGAAACCACTTATACTAAAGCAACTAATAATAATTATGGATTATAATATTTAATAGCTTTGCATACTGTCCATTTATACTCTTTCACAAAGCAGAGCTTACACATCGGGAACTGGAAAATTCCAAAATCGCTGCCGTGACTTTTCAATGAGATTCTGGAACAACAGAATACAGAGTGACCTACCAGGATGTCTGATCAAATGATTTACAATTAATGGGTTAGTACAGATAGAAAGGGGGGTGCAGAACCCTTTTTTGTGCCTACCTGGGTATCTAACTCCCAACTGTACAGGTCCAATACAAAGATTCACATGTCTTAATTATAGGTGTAAATAATAAGGGGGCATAATAATTGCCGTGAAGATAATCTTTTCACTTTCACATAGCTGGAACATGAGAGGGGTCAGCAACACCATGTTGGCAGAACTCCAAAAATGTCAATATTATGTTATACGTGAGAAGTATGGCTTCAAGATGCTTGCACACCACATACCGGGGGTGGATGGGATGCAGACAGCATGAAGGCAATTGTTTAAAGTGTTTCTTATTTCTAGTTAAAATTTAAAAAAACACAAGAAAGGATAGAAATCAGAGGAGCCCAAAATTGCTTGTTGGTCCAAGGATCTCATTCAGCTGTGTCTTGAAAAAAGCCAGGGATCCTTTGACAACATGACTGGGTAGCTAGTTCCAGATTCCCACAATAATTTGTGTAAAACAAAAGTACCTCCTGTTCTCAGTTTTAAATGTACTTCCCCAGTAGTGATTTCCACTTGTATCCTCTGGTTCATGTTTCACTGTTGATACCCTACCATATGCACAGTGTGCTGCATGTTATAAAAACATCTTTCAACGGTTCTTTTACTGCTACCCTATTCACCTTCCCATAAAAAAAAGAAACTGAACAGATTGTTTTTCTTTATATTACTGACCATACAGTATATCATGTTTACAGAAGCAATAATGTTTGCTTAAGCTAATTTAATATTTTTGAGTAAAAAACCTGTTTGCTGCAAATTCAGATCAATAATCTAAAATAACAAGTCTTCCCATTGTACATTTCAATCAATAATCAGTATTTCGTTAGCAAAAGTCCTTTATATTGTCAATCTAAAAGCACTAAGTTGTTTTGTTGTGGAGAATGTGAACGACTAAGTGATTAAATGTTTGTTGAGTTAAAAACTTTTTCCATGTTTCTATAATTATTTAAAGTTATGTCTACAAAAATATCATAATCTTCTTTTTAAAAAGATATTAGGGAGTTAAAACCATTGATACTGCATTTTTATGTTCCAGAGAGCAGAGATACGGATCTGTTTCAGTAGTGTGGGAACAATGTGAAATCACTTTCCAATAGTGGGCAATATTTCAGTCTTTACTGTAAAGGGGATTCTTGCTGTAAATGAAACCATAACTCACTGAACAGTACTTGAATACAATTACTAAAGTCTTTTGTTCCAGCTCCAGACACAACTTGTTCCCAGGGTTTTCACATAAAAACCGTCTAGGGATTCTGGAGAAATAATCTGGCATGCTGCACTGAATTTGCCACTATGTGCATATGGAGAAGAGTAGTGAAGGCATTCTGTGCACAGAAAGCATTGTGTGGCTTTGTAAAGATCCTACAACTGGTTATAAGAACAGGCTATTCAGATCTTGACAGACAACGCTAGAGCAACTACGGGTTTCAAAATCTTTTACTCCTTTACTATTACCAAGTTTTACTGTGCTACCATTCCCGCACCTTTCCAAATCTGTTTAATGATTCTGTATATAGACTATGGATTGCATGAAAATTTCAATCCTCGTATATTACATCACACCCAAAGAAGGCTCCACAGCTGTAACGTTGTGTTTCTTTTCTTCTCTTTTCAGCATGGAATAAACCTTGTTACTAGATTATTATAACTAAAATACATTGTGCATCCTATTTTCAGCATTGAACTGCAAGAACCTTGTAATTAAGGAATATTATTCAGTAATATTCACAGACTGATCAATCAGTCCCTAATTGGAGCTAACACCGTTATTTCTATTGTTAATGCCAACGAACACTAGGACATTAAACTATAAAATGAGGCATGCTAAGTGCTCCACTCCTTTAATGATATGAAATGAAAGTCACAGTTGTAGGAAATACAAAGATAATTTGTCAACTTTAAACAGACACACTGAAGAGCTTTATTTTCAATACGTAATACCTAAAGAAGGGAGTACTACTTTTCATCAGATTTTTTACTTTAGTTGCCCAGAGCAGTTGGTAGAATGGAAGCAACACTATCAAAACTGGATCACAACAGACGAAGTGTGGTTTGACAGTGTATTACGTGTATCACACAGCTACTACCAGAAACATAAAACATCGACCCAGGAAGTGGGGGAAATGGGCCGGCATTCTACTACATCTTTGGAAATGAAAACGCCGCTTACCACTGCCTAGTTTGACCTTGTCCAATGTATGTTCCCTGCTAACAAGCAGGAGGAGCTGCATACTCTCATCTGCTCCAGGTGAGGTGCTGGTGATTGCTCGATGATGTGTTTCACTGAGACCTGACTCGACACAACAGTACCAGATTCAGCTTTACACCAGCGGGACTTCTCCCTACACCAAGACGGAGGGGCGGAGAAGTCTGTTTTTATGTGAACCAGAGGTGGTGTTAGTATACTAAATCTGTCTCGCAGTCCTGCTCACCAGAGATAGAGACTCTTCTATTATTATTACCGGTGTACTTCATGCTGCAGCATGGGTCTTCTTTAGTCGGTCTGGTCACAATGTGATCTTTCTCATTCCTAAATATTGCCAAAAATTGAAATCCACCAAACCATTATTCAAGACTGTGAAACCATGGTCTTCCTCAGCTGTGGCCATGTAAAGTGATTGTTTGGATAATACTGACTGGACTGTTTTTAGGGAGGCATGTTGTGAACTAGATGAATATACTTGTACATTTAGCTCTTTGATTCATTTTTCTGAAAATGAGTGCATTTCGTCTAAGACAGTGATTGTTATTGGTAATAACAATCTGTGACTTAGCAGGGAGTTAGGATGTTACAGTGAAAATAAAATTGGCAGATGAGACAACATTAGTAGATTTACAAATGATGAAACAGTGTATAGACATGAGGTCAGTGCACTGGCCAAGTGTTGTAATGAGTATAATTTACAGCTCAACTCTAGTAAAGACCAAAGAGTTGGTGGTAGACTTTCGTAGAGCCAGTGGTGATCCGCCACCAGTTGTCGTTAATGGCCAGTTGGTAAACAGACTGGACTTCTTCAGGTTTCTTGGCATGACTATCTGCCAATCACTGAAGTGGGAAGTTAATACCAACCTCATCATGAAGAAAGCCGATCAGAGGATATACTCCTTACGACAGTTGAGGGAGTACAGAAGAAATGCAGGAAGAAATGACATACTTCTATAGAACTATGTTTCAGAGACTGGTCACCTTTGGGAGTACTGTTCAGTTCCATCCAGTTCCAACCGTTCTACAGATAATTAGGCACCTCAATATGTTGCATGTGTAAGCGTAATATGTGTTTTTGTTGGTTTTATCTGGGCTACACTAGAGCAAATTTCAATCAACATTGATGGCAATGAAGTATTGGAATGAATTGGACTGAATTTGCTTGGACAAGAACCAGAAGAAGCATTGGGCCTAGCAGACCCAACTGAAGATGCGCACAGTACAACAGTTTCACTTGAATAAATGATCATGTGGAAGGGAGAAAACATATACGATAGACAGACAACAGCAGTGTCATGTAGAGCCTTGAATGGAATAATGATTTTAAAACCAATCCTTAATAAAACAAACTAATCTAAGCTTAGCTTTTGAGCCACGGTGACAACCTAGGAATATTTGCAGATGGAAAAATAAAATCCTGACAGATTTTGTAAAAACATGTTTTTCTGATCCTACAGTTCTGACGTCAATCCAGGATTTAAGTCTTTAACTCATATATCCAGAATGCAATCAGAGAGTCCCGAAACACCAATTTTAGCTTCAAGTTTTGTATGGACATAGAATTTGCATTGAAATGGTAATTCTGGTCCTTGGGTGGTATATGCATGGTGTTTGTACGTTCTCCCTGCGTTTTCATGGGTTTCCTATGGTTGCTCCAGTTTCGTCCCACAGTTCAAAGTCATACTGGTAGGTTTATTGGCTTTTGGGAAAATTGGCTCAGGTGTGAGTGTGTGTTTGTCTGCTCTCATTGCTTGCCAGTTTAGTCACTGTCTCTTCCCATGACCAGATACTGGATACAGTAGTATAGAAAATGGATGGATGGTTATTCTGAACATGTAACTTGAGCATTTAAAAAAGGAAAACAGATACAGAATAGCAGAGAGACCAGGAATGACCTCTCTGGAAGACAAGATGTAACCAATCAACCAACCTTGAATTAAAACAACCAAGAGAAGTGAAATGTTAAAGCTCATTATGTTTTAACATTAAATCACATCACATAATACAGATACTTAACACCGTCATACCAAGTAAAATGTCATCATTTACTTAAAGAAATGCAGTTCTGAGATCTAAAAAAATTAAGTGCATTTGAACCAGCTGTCATGAGGAGATCATTAGCACCTAATGCAAGATAAGTTTTTATGCTGTATAGCTATGAAAAAGCTGGACTGAAAGGGTTCAAAAGGTTTTACAGAGAAATGATCAGTTGCACTTCAACAGCACATTCTGCTATCTTCACAAGAAAAAGAAAGCCAAAAAGTATTCAGGGTATTCAAAACCACACTAGGTTTTGTATGCATTGAAAGAAAATACTATCTTGCAAGATACGGTCTCTTCCCTGTTGTAGAGCTTGGACAGGCATGTCTGTTCAATGAGTCCTCAAGAGAACAAGTTATCCCATGTCATCCCACAAATATATAATGGGGGATCAAATTTGGAGAGTAGGTCACTGATGACACAACTGTTACATTCTCATCTCATATGAGATTTTCCTGAGGATGTGTGTTGTCCTGCTGGAATGTTTTCATAATAGGACGGAAGGGCAGTAAATTAGGTCCTAGGACTTCATTAATGTAATATCGCAGTCAGATGGCCATCAATTACTTCAAGTGGAGCTGTAACTAGGTGCTCCTGACCATCAGACCATCACACCCGGACTTCCACATCAATTAGTCAGTTGTGTACAGGATAGCATATCATTCTGGATATTACTCACATCCACTAGTGTGGTGTATACAAAAAGTTGATTTAAAGCTAAAGAAGACTTGGCTCCATTGCTATTTAGTCCACCTGAGCTGCCTTTACATCATACCGATATCACAACGGGTTGACTCTCTAAACAAGGGAATTCAATAGGTTAATTCACCTTATCATCTCTGCCCAATCACATCTGTTATCAATGAGGTAGTTCCGTGCTCATGGGACAGCCAAAGTCAGTCTAGTGTATTATGGTCAGCCTTAAATGATTAATTACACAAATTTATATGAAAAACATCTCTGTACTTCGTTTTTTCTGAATCTCTGTACTTCGTTTTTCTAAAAAATGATAATGCTTTGATGCTCAGCATAAGGTATTTACTCTAGGAGGAAGATATGGATTGATATATTTTCCAACATGAATGAAATGATCCAGATGTGGCCCTACAGCAGTAGTGTGCTAATTAGTGAATTACAGGTAAATCATCTTCAGCTGAAGCTACAAAGAAAATAAAAACAAGCCACTAATTAAGTTATCTCAATTATGTTTTAATGTATTTTTTAATGTTTTGTTCAAGGAGGAAATCATTTTTATTCACTACATGGTAAAACAATTTGTAACATTTTTATTTCACTTTTGGATACATGTTGAAAATGGTTTATGCTGTGTGACACTTTGATGGGCAGAGACACCATAAATGAGCTGAGAGAGACAGTAATGGACTACAGCTCTGCAACTCCCCTCACCCAGCTGACAGTATGACAGGGGGCGAAGGTCAACCGGGGTGTATTAAACATGTACAGTTCCATAATCTTTTGCTGTCCAAGGGTTACGGTGAGGCCAGAACAGCCAGACAGAGAGCCTGGAAAAAGGTCAGGTTGAAAAGCGAGCTGAAAAGAAGCCTTTGGTCGCCACAAGAGCAGATTGTGTCTGAATGGAAAAGGAAGAAAATCTTATTTGTCAGGGTTAGGAGGCCGGGATCAAGTCTCGGAGCAAAAACCAAGAAGTCCCTGGTAGTGTACTTTAATGTTTAGTTGGCTCCCAAACAAGACCTAGTTTATATGTACCCCACTGCAGTTAAATGAATCCCAACACAAGGGTTTAAAATGCCTACATTGTGTCAGACTGCTTTTTGTATTCTAGAGTACAGAGTCAAAGAGCTCAGTTGTTGTGACCAGCACCATGAGGTTTCATATTTTAAAACACAAGCACTCACAATAAAGCTATATGCCGTAGAATTCCAGTTCCCTCTCCTAAATTGCAGTGATCAAAAAAAGTACTGATAGTGAAAGAAAATGATTCATGAAAATATATAGGATCAAGTTAATTAATATTGGAAATGTATACAAAGAAACTGTACAAAGACAATACAACCTAGTCCACCCACCAACTACAAGAATTTCTGCATCACAACAGCAACATCCTTCCATCAACTTCAATAAATTGTTCATATTTATATTAAATTTATATTAATATTATATATGAACAATTTAAAGAACATATCTTTCATCTATGATCTTTATCTGGATATAAGTCACTCTATCTGGGATTTAAGACTTATGTGTATTATAAACCCTTTGAGACACATATCTCCTTCCATTCCAATCATAATAAAAAAAATTTATTCTCAGTCATTTGCAGCTCCTTGGACTTCTTTTAAGAAGTGACAACACCGAATTTGAAAACCAACTCTGTAAAATTATTTTTATTTTGCATTGATAGGACCCTTATCTAAGACAAAAAAACAGCCCTCACAAACTCAGCCTCATGAGGAAGTCCCACATACAGGACTACATTCTATTTGCTTTCCTCTTTCACCTTAACAACCACGCTCCCAAGCTCTATTCCCAAGTTCATTAAACAATTTTTTTCCTGGACCCACCAAACATTTAATGGCAATGATGATAGCCTCCCTATCCATAGTTCCCTTAACTGTCTACAACCACCATCCATGTCGGGCACTTTTTATAACAACACAAGTTGCTGCATCCCCTGTAAATACACATCAAATGGAAAAAAAATACATACATAGCCCCTCAGTTCATTTAAAGATGTGTCTGAATTTTGAATTTGGTTAAAACACAGAGTACATATAAGATATTAATCTTCAAATTGGGGTGAAGTAATAAGTGGACTTTGACAGGGATCTGTGCTGGGACCACTGTTCTTCCTAATATATCTGAATGCTATATATATCTAGTCATGACATTTGTTTTGTCTCATGCATTGTAAGCACTAGAAACAATGCTAAGATAAATGTCATGGCCTCTTATACACAAGTTATGTCATTTGCATGTCCCTTATATATATAATATAGCAACATTCAAATAATGTGTTCCTGAAACTTTAGTTCCAGAAATCTAGTTTGTTTAAACAAAACATTATCAACACAATTTGGCATAAAAAGTGAAGCCTTAATATGTAATAGTGACAAATTATGTTCAAACAAGACATCCTGGCACCTAACTTTGAAGGAAAAGATTAATACTATTTCTGAAACATTTCAAAGTATAAACATTAAGCAAAAGGTTAAAGGAGTAGAGGTACAAAGAACAGGAGAATAAAGACAGGGGTCTGGATATGTTCAAAAAGCCATCAGGAAGTCCACTATCAATACAGTGTGATTACTACATTTCTACAAACCTGAACTTTTCATAGAGAACATACATTTCAGACTGAGAGTGCATCTTTAAAATTATTTTCTAAGAAACAATAATTTCCTTTAATCCACCAACCAAATTTCCTTTATAAATCCATTGCACAAGTATTTATTCTTGGATATTTTAAAAAGCAGACCTGAGAAAGAATGCCTTATTGAAACAGTGTTTCGATACCAGCCCTACTGAACTCAGTTTGTATTTGGCTTTTAATAACTGTATTGACAACAGTGGCGCTCTGTTTGTGAAGGCAATTATATCAATAATCAATTTTAGACTAAGAAAGGGAAGCTCTATTGCTCTGTTTACTAGGAAAGTGGTCTTTCTAGGAAAGTGGAATCTAGCTCTCATTGTAAATAACACTAATTGTAGTCTTCAACTTGTTAGAATAGCATTAACATTTTTGATTATTATTTATTTGTTAAAGAATAACTTTGTTATTACTTGACAAACAATTGGTACATTATTTGATCACCATAAATGATTTCATAAATGAAAAAAAAATCACATTTGACTTTGTTATTTCTCTTGATAAATGTTAGGAGACTGTAATCATTATAAACTGGCACAGGAAAAATCGACATTAGCCTGATTCTTATCAATGACTGTAATTGTAATTCTAGAAGATTAACAACTGTCCTTTTATGTAACAGTCTGTACAGTAAACATTTACAATTATGTCAGTCAATACTTACTGTGTAATTATACTTGTGCTTCAGGTTCCAACGGCAGATTGGACACTGCCCAGAAGGGTTTGGTGGTTCAGGCTGAGGTTGAGTAGCAACTAACGTTCCTTCTATCTGGAAAACCAAATAATAATACCATTAGATATCAAGCTGCATATTAAATTAGATTTCCATGGTAATATACCCTGAGCTATACATGCATTATAATATCGGAAGTTCATTACAAGATGAATACTGAGGTACATTTTTTTCTTTTAAAAAGAAAAATATTTTGTTAAAAATATCAAGTGTACTGGCATCATGTCTCAGTATGACTGACCCTCAAACACATTTAACACATTTTTAAAGCACTGATTGAAGCTATGCTTAAACCATATTCCACTTAGGTTTTATGACAGAGGGAACAGATTCCTTACTGTGGAATTCCTTACAGTAAGATTACTTACTATGTGCATTCTAGGCTCTACATGAAATTGTGCAATTTAGTCAAATTAAAATTCAGATTAAAATTAAGGATAAAAAACATGTTTGAATACACATGGGAACACAGGAAGAGAAGTGATAGTCTTAAAACTAATAACAGTTTTAAATCAAAACGTATTCAGCCCCCTTGGACTTTTTCACAATTTACTGTGAAATTCTACAGATCCTCCTAAAATAATTATAAATATAAAACAGAATATAAGTCATCGCATAACCTGCTGCACTCTAAACATACAGCCAAAGACACACTGGAGTGGTCTAAAAAGAAATAAAGACAATGCTCTGGAAGGGCCCAGTCAAATCAAGAATCTGCAGCAAGAGCTGACAATTTCTGTTCACTAATATTTCCCATTCAACTTGAGAAAGTCTGAGCAATTCTAAAAAAAGGAATGGGTTAAAACTACAGTGTACAAATGTGCAAAGCTGGAAGAAACTTACTAAAGAGGACTTATGGCTGTCATTTCTGCCAAATGTGTCTATAGCTCTCAAAGGGGGTGAAATACTTATACAATCATATTTTCAACTTTATATTTATAATTAATTTAGGAGGATATGTCGAAATTTGCTTTCACTTTGACATTTAAAGAGTGTTTTCTGTCATCAATCGAAAAAAAAACTCCCAGTTAAATATATTATGATTCTATATTGTAACATGATAAAATGTAAAAAAAGTCCAAGGAGGCAAATATTTTTGATAGCCCCTGTATCTCTATATCAACACTACACAACACTAGACAATTTAAATGAGACAATGCACTTTGAAGGACTTAGGAGCAGAGGACACACCAATTTCTACAGAGATCTTAGTTATAAGCAAACTGAGCTGAAGTAGTTTTTTTAATATTTGACTTTTTAAGACACAAATCAATAGACAGCTAATTTCTGACACATTTCCATATGTTCTTGCCCAATTTGCTGTTTTAACTGTTTAAATACTATTTTTAATAATACTGAAATTTCATTTTTCATCATGAATAAACAAAAAATCTAAAGTTTTACAACTGTCTTTATATTTATTTGATCTTTAGGTTTGTCCGGCAGTAAACAGCTTGTCTAGCTGGGAATAAATTTCAGTTTTAAGGCAAATGTGAAAAAACAGTATTTATTTTTTAAAGGAATTTTGCCATTTACACAGGTGGATGCTTAGAATCCATATTAACAAAAGTAAAATTTTAGAAGATTTTAGTAAATAGAAGGACAGGACTCATAAGCTTGGAATGCTAACTCAGGAAATCCACAAGACTTTCAAGGCAGAATTTCAAGGCAGACTTGGTTTTCTGGATATATTTCAGCTTCATGGAGCTGAGCGTGTCAAAGAATACAACTTACATACCAAAATTAAAGTAGCGCCCACTGTAACAGAGACAAATACCCAATGGTTTTTGAGAAGCACTGCAATTTCTAAATATGTAACCATTCTGCACTGGCAGAGAACGTGAATACTTTTAACTTACAAGCCCTGTGTTAAACCACATTTATTTAAAATAACTACTACCGTATACTCTTAGCATTACATTATACTTTGCCTCAGGGCTTTTAGCCTTCAGCAATATGAATTTTTCCAGATGTGGCCCCTCCTAAATCCTCAGTTAAAAACAGATTTTTGAGATTTGAGCTGTAGAAAACTCTCACTTCAGTATAGTCGTTAGAGACCTTTGCCCATTGTGACACTACACGTGAGGGGCGTGTTCAGTGTGGAGGTGGAGCTCTGGAGGAAGGGCCACACCTCGCCTTTGGAATCACAGCTGCACACACCAATCAAAGATGTGCTGCAGCTGTGAGGGCTCTTTAAAGGCACACTGAGCACCCCCCAGAAGAGGATGAGCAGGGCAACCCCCGGAAGGGGATGATCCATACACCGGCAGTCCCAGAGGAGACTGTACCCAATCCCGTTTTTCTTTTTTTTCTTTTTCTCTAAGCCTGTCCCGTCCTGGATCGATACCGGGACAGGCTTACCTTTTTCCACAATTTAGTTTTTATTTTCGGTCTTGCACTCCCTGCCTGCTCTTCCAGACTGGACCCCGCTAAATAGGGCAAATCCAGTCTGGTCCCCGCCACCAAGTGGGGTTCTTTTTCCAGGCTGGGCCCTGTTAGATAGGGTAAGTCCAGCCTGATCGCCGGTCTACATAACGGGGCAATTTTTGTATTTTTTGCCTTTTGTTTCGTTTTCTTTTCAGTTCTCGCTAACCTCACCCTCAGATGGGGCACTGACTCATACCGGTGCTCTCCGCGGCTCCTCCCACTGCCACGTTGCTACACCATGAAACACTAAGCATTCAAACTTAACAATGCGCAAAACAAGAGGGTCTCTGGCTATACTGGCTACATAGAAATAAAAGACAACCAGATTCCTTTAGAACTGTTCCTTAAAACCAAGACAGAACATTTTTTAAACTCAACCAACTAATAAATTAAACGCTATAAAACATACAAAATGTACCATCCGTCTTCAACTGATCTACCAGTCATGGTCTACAGAGACACATAGAGACAAAGAACATACATATTTTATGTTTTTAATATTTATAATCAGTTCGGAATGATTGTCTAACAGTTCAGACTGATTAAGTTAAGTGAAGCAGCTCAACAACACTTCCATTTGTCTCAATGACTATCATCCTCAAAGATTTCACAACTTAATTTCCTAAAGGACCTGTCATTCAAAGTACCTGTAGTTTAACAGTAAAGCTCAGCATATCTAAGCAAAATTGGGCCTGTTTAGCGCTGGAATGGGAGACCTCAACAAAAAGATGTTTACAGGTAAAAGTGCCATCGAAAACCCATGAATTTCTGTCATTGCTGTGAGACAGAAAGCTTGGCCTGCCCTCCAGAAACTTGCTGAAAGACTTTTAAAAGGCAAAGGTGTAAAATTGCATTGAGAGCTGGAGACACCTAAGCAAACATGACATTTCTGTCAAAGGAAAAAAAAACAGATACAACACATTATTATATTAATAATGTTGGCTAAGGAAAAAGCAAAGCAATCTGGTTTTGATTATTTCAAAATATGATTAGAGAGATTCAGAGATAATTTAATCAATGACTTAAGCAACAACAACAAAAATCAATGTATTTACCAAATGAAAGGAAACCAAACGAAATCTTGATGTAATCTACCCAGACAACTGACCTTTACCTTAAATCACATGCAAACTGCAATTTGCCTGTACATTAGACTACAACAAAAAGATGTTATTATATTCGGACATCTTTGATCTCTCATACAGTATGATCTCTTGGTTTATAGTATTCTGGTAAACATTAAATTATTCTGGTAAAAAATCACTTCTTTTTATTCTTCTTAACAAAGAACTGTGAGGCATTAAGACAAAGTCCACATGAGTGTTAATTTTAATAAAATTGGGTGCTCTGTTTTGCACTGTGCAATGTACGAACATACAGTATATGCCAGTACAGCAAAAACCAATGCAAAAATGTCACTGCTCAGATGTTGTAAACTTGTGCAATTTAAATAGTTACTTACTATGGTTGTTTTGCCATCTTTTTTCTCCACCACTGCAAAAAATAAAGTTAAAAAAGAAACATGAGCTGCTGCGTTAAAAATATCCTGATTGCATAATAACATTGCTTGACAAGAAAAAATAACAAATCACATAAAAACAAAAGTAACATTAAGAACCTAGGGTCACAACACCTATTCTGGGCCAATAGTTTTTTTTACCATTGATGTATCATTTTCTGAATGGAACAAATCACTGTTAGCATTTTATATAACAAATTAAGAAAACAGTCTGTATACATAAAATCTAAACTTCCTCATGCATACAGTATTGCAGTCATGAAAACTGAATATTGCTTTATTTAATAATGTAAGAAGAAATAAAACAACAGGAAGCTATCCAGTCCATCTAGCTCATTTTGGTAGCTAGTAGCTCCCAGATCCACAGATCTTGAAAGAGGGTGGGGCGATATGGATGGGTAGCTTATTACAGACTCTGAAAAATGTTTGTAAATAGGGACCCTGATCCCAATATTCATTTTTTTCATTCCTTTTGTCCTCCATCCAAGACACTGGGTAGACCACCATCTCTTTCACAACCCCACTGGTTCTGCCACAGCTTCACATCAGCCTTTAAAACACCTCCCCAGTCTTCCCCCAAAGTCAACTGCCAGTTGCAGGCCAAATCTGAGGTGGGCTCACCAGACACCACCTCTTTCCTTCAGCTATTTCATGGCTTCGTCCAGCAAGGAGGTAGTCCTGCACTAGCTTACCACTGTGAACAGTCCGCCAACATCGGCATAATGGCCCTGATCAGTGTCTACCATACAGCCGAAGACCCATCTTTTCCCATCCTTGCCCTGCCTCCCAGCTGAGTGAGCTCTGCATCTTGCTGCTAACATGTGTTTTAAGTCTTTGGCTCTCAGGGTGCCTTCTGGAGACTGGGTAAACTGGATACATCATCTCTTCCACTATCTGACAATGATGCAGCACTTAAAGGTTCAGAAGGATGGAGATAGGAATTTAGGCTCATCTCTTGCTTGTGTTGCAAAGGTCAGGTGGCAACATGTCAGCACCACCTAGTTGTAATTATAGCCAGAGATACAATAACTTCCCAGACTCTCACCCAGGACTGTCCCTGTTATTTTGAGTTGTAAGTTATTCAAGAACGCCATTTCTAAAACCACACATATTTACCTATATGACAAAAATGCAGACTGCTAAAACAATGTCTGCTTTTTAGGGAGAACACTGTATACACTGAATAGTTATTTTACAACAATGTGTTAGATTGCGGCTGCAATATAAAAGCTCAGTAATTTATTTTGTTTGAGAATGGAATTAATGATAAATTTCAAGTAAATAAGCTATTTCTAGCAATATAAATCAAAGGAACAACAAAAGAGTCAGATTTGAGAAGTACCTGATTGCCTTTGATGACACTATACAAGAATGACATTGGACTCTGATGCCACTGTTCAAAAGTTTGATGAACTGCATTTTTATTTTAACAAATATTAAAATAAATATTAATTTTACTGCACTGCAATGACAATATTTATTGTAAGAGATGTCTTCATTTCTCCCAGATGGTATACATTTTTGTTCTCTGCAGTGTCCAGTACATTAATCCATCTAACCATTCTGAAATCTGATTATTCAGGTGAGGGTCACAGTGAGAAGTGATAGTGATTATTCCTACACTACTTATAGCCATGGCCCAGTGAACAATTGTACTTTCACACAAGAAAAAACTTTGACCCAAACTATCAATAAGTGGGTTTCAACCAGGGTAAAAGTGATGGGAGTGAAAAGTGTCAAACAGTGTGATTAAGATCAACCCATCCATAGGCTTCCCAAAGATGGTCAAGTTTAGGAAGCGTCCCCAATACACGTCACAAAGTCTGTGCAAATAGCAAAAACAAGACTGACAAAGTCTAAAACACAACAATACATAAAACCAAAGCATCTTCGAACAGATGCAGCAGATAGCAAATAACAATGGGAACAAATGAAAAAGATACTTTTTGAAGAACGTATTTAAAACTGTCGAATAAACAGGTCAGCTTTTTTTTTCAAATGAGAGTTTAATACCAAAAAAAGTAGATAAAAAACATGTGCTGTGTGTATTTTAACATGTTCCTAGTATCATTCTATTCAGTACGCCAGTATTTCTTTCAGTACGGCAGGGAGATTTTTGTTTTTTGTTCAACAATATGATTTATCAGCTCAAGTATGCAGAAATTACACGTGATATGTAATATAACTATTAAAAAAAAGAATTTCACTAGCTTCGTATAAGATCTTCTGGGGGTCGTGCAATTAAATTAAGACAATGAAAAACCCATTTAATGAGATCTAAAAATTAAGCAGTTCAAACTATCTTTATACTGCCGTTTTAACTTCCCTGCATACTATTCACCTTAAGGCTCAATATTTACACAGAATTCATCGAGTAGAACTTACCTTCTCTGATGCCTCTGCTCGGACAGCTCCCCAAAATAGATAATATTGGAGTCCCAGTAAATTTTTGGAAAATCTTTTGTTGATAATTTACAGCGAGATGCTGAAAACCCATAGCAGACAGATACACAGACTTCAACATGCTGCGCGCTGCCATCTTGCCGCTGACCTTCTGCTGTCACAGGCAAGACTTGCGTTTCCGCTTCCGCGCTGAGCAGATTGAAAGTAGTACACGGATAAATGCGGACTCCAATACAAATAAAAAGAAACTGTTAATTTCACGAAATGATTCAAGAGGTTTATTTCCTTTTGTTTTAACTGCATTCCTAAATTATTGTAACTTGAACAAATGTGTACTTTAAAATAAATGCATTTAGTATGAAACTGCTGAGTGGCATCTCTGGTGTTAAACTGCGTGTTGCTAGTGTTTATTAGACTGTCAAAGACTCATAAATGTGTGTGTCCTGAAAAATGTACAGTGGTGCTAGAAAGTTTGTGAACTCTTTAGAATTTTCTGAATTTCTGCATAAATTTGACCTAAATAAAAACAGCCAAAGAGAGCCCAATAAAACAACACACAAAATGATATATTTTTTCATTCATTTATTGATAAACACACAAATCAGTCTACCAAAGAATCGTTGAAACAGAAGAAATTCACATTTTGGAATGGCAGAGTCAAAGTCCAGACCTTAAGCCAATAGAAGTGTTGTGGCAGGACCTGACGCAGGGAGTTCATGCAAGAAAGCCCACCAACATCGCTGAGTTGAAGCTTTTCTGTAAGGAGGAATGGGCCAAAATGCCTCTAAGCCGATGTGCGGGACTGATCAACAGTTACCGTAAACGTTTGGTTGAAGTCATTGCTGCTCAAGGGGGTCACACCAGTTACTGAAAGCATAGGTTCACATACTTTTTCCGACAAAGACATTTAGTGTTGGATAATTTTGATCAATAAATGAATGAAAAAGTATATCCTTTTGTGTGTTATTTGTTTTATTGGGTTCTCTTTATCTATTTTTATGACTTAGATGAAGATCTGATTAAATTGTAGGTCAAATCTATGCAGAAATTCAGAAAATTCTAAAGGGTTCACAAACTTTCTAGCACCGCTGTATATATTTCACATCAGTGTGAAACATATATATGAAAAAAATATACTTTAAAGTCTCTCATTATCCTTCTGCTATCCCATTGTTCATTGTGTGTTTATGCACTACATTATTATTGCTTTTATTTATTGCTTACGCTTATATAGGACACTCCACTCAAAGCGCTTTACAGGTAATGGGGACTCCTCTCCACCACCACCAATGTGCAGCATCCACCTGGATGATGCGACAGCAGCCATAGTGCTCCAGAACACTCACCACACATCCGCTATTAGTGGGGAAGAGAGCAGAGTAATTAAGCCAATTCATAGAGGGGGATTATTAGGAGGCCATGATTGGTAAGGGCCAATGGGAAATTTGTCCAGGACGCCAGGGTTACACCCCCACTCTTTTCGAGAAACACTCTGGGATTTTTAATGACCACAGAGAGTCAGGACCTCGGTTTTACGTCTCATCCGAAGGACGGTGCCTGTTTAGTATAGTGTCCCCGTCACTATACTGGAGCATTAGGACCTACACAGACTGCAGGATGAACGCCCCCTGCTGGCCCCACTAACACCTCTTTGAGCAGCAATCTTAGTTTTTCCCAGGAGGACTCTCATTTAGGTACTGACCAGGCTCACACCTGCTTAGCTTCAGTGGGTTGCCAGTTGTGAGTTGCTGGCTTTATTAAGCTCAGGGGCTTCTGTGTCCTACTTAGATTCTTGTTTTAGTGAATATTTCAAATTCAGTGAATATTTTGACCCTATTAAACCTGTCAGTGCCATAACCTACAGATTAACATTAGTAGAATAGATGAGACTAACCCCACACACTGTTTTTGCTTCCCAGTAGGATGGTTGGAGAATTTTGACACCTTCCGTATCTTGTCTGTGTAGTGTAACACATTTGGCCGACATTACAGGTTGTTCGAGCTGGCTTGCCAACGTGGTGACGTCACCGCCCTTCCCTGTGAATAGCAGGGACCTCAGCCGTTGGGCTGATGGGAGATCTCCCTTTAGCTCAGCAGGAAGGTTCCCTGTTGAGTGATGCTGGAGGCCTGGGTTCGAGCCCCCAGCAGTGGGGAGGCTGACCTGAGGCGGAAGTGGTGAGGGTGCATACCGATGTGAACCCGAAAGCGCTACAGTACAATATAGGATAATTCATTATTACACTTGCTTAGCTTCCTCCATTGTTAGAAATGCAAATGGTATGATAAGAAAAAACTATATTATTACCATTGAGATAACATCAGAAACAGGTTAATTTGATTTTGGTGTTAAGACGTTTTTGTGTAATACTTTCATTATTATTAGATATCTCTAATATGTGAGAACAAAGTAAAATGAAAATAGTAGCTGATAGTTCCATTTACTTTCATAAACCCAGGAATATCAGAACCAAATTATTTTACTCAATTTAGCTGACAAAGACTGAAGAGCATTTCCTTTTTTCTCTTTTCAACATCTCTATAATCTCTAATGAATCCATGTGAGAAAATATGAGTTTGGGTAATTCAGGGTCAGCAGGAGAAAGATAAGAGAGATAGGTAGTGATAGCAGAGCAGTGAGGCACTGAATTTGACTTGTTGGAATGCATTAAAAGAATGTGGTAGCTGTAAAGTATGTCTTTTAAGAAATGTACTGTAGGATTCCTTTCTGGAGATGCTTATGAATGTGTGTTGATGGATGCTGACTAGAAGCATTTACTCTTGAACAGCTTTTAGACTCTTGATTACACATAATATTAACACATCTTCAGGTGAATCCATAACTGAAACTCTTTCTTTTTATTGTTTTAGATCATCTTAAAATACACTCTCTGTGCATCTTTTTTTACCCATTTTAAGAGGAAGTTTTAATAAAGGTATTTTTACTCATAAACCTGTAATCTGTACTTTTAACTGTCAAATGTCCATCTTCTTCATTTCATTTTGAATAATTTTAAGAAATTATTTCCAGTTCAGGGTCGCAGGGGGGGGCAGAGTCTGTCTCAGCAAGCAGCTGGAGCAAGGCAGGGTACACCATGGAGGGGATGCCAGTCCATCACCGGATAGACACACAGGCATAAACAGGCACACACTCACACCTAGGGCCAATTTTCCCAGAAACCAATTACCTTACCAGTATGGTTTGGGGCTGAGGGAGGAAATCTGAGCACCAGGAATAAAAACCATTATAATTATTATTGTAATGACTTTTAACAGACTGAAAAGAAATATCCTTTCCATTTTGATTCCTTCCCTTTTAACTTGGAAACAGCATTCACAGCAAGAAACAGTGCAGTGACTGGGTTGCAGTTCGATAATTTATTAATCAGTGATGTCTTACACTAGAAAAGAAACACAAAACAATTTGGGAATTTTTCTTGGGATGAGAAAAAAAAACTTTGGAATCATAATATGCAAAAATGACACATTGCTGACTTCTAGTGTTGCTGAACTGGCCAATTTTTCAGCAGTGTAGGAAGTAGGAGTAAGGTATTATCTGTATCCTACAAGTAAGGATGCATGGTAATATGACCAAGATGTATAAATTCCATAGAACATTGTTCTAGGAAGAGCACAATGAGGTAAACAGAAAGCATAATGATTACTTCTTGTAAACTCATGTGATTATGACTAACCTTACAAAGCTTTAGAGAATGAGACACAGAATAAAAGAGGGAGAGGGTTTGACATATTCAGATTGGAAGGTTGGACATGGAAGGTAACATTTTCACAGCATTTGTAAAACTTCTTGACTAAATCTAACTGCACAGATGCCAAGGAAAACATGAATTTTAAGACAAATGGGCACTGCTTTGGACTGGGTTGCTGGGGGAAACCTAGCTAAGCAGCACTATCTACCTGTATTACAGTATACTGTATTTTAAATAATACATCAATCATATCACTTTATTGGCCATATACAATTTCTTGTATCAGGAATTTGTCTTTTCACATACCCTTTGTGAAAGGGGTACCCTTTTTTCACAAATAAATATTACCTTTGATCCACCTATACCTATTCAAGGGCATTACAAGTATACTACCTCTAACCTGCAGTACAACACAGACACACAGAGAGGGAGAGAAGCTTGGGTTCAGAGCACAGGGTCAGCCATTTATACGGCACCCCTGGAGCAGTTGGGGTTAAGGGCCTTGCTCAGGGGCCTAACAGTGTAGGATTCCTCTGCCAGCTGCGGGATACGAACCTGCAACCTTCCAGCTATAGGTGTAGATTCTTAGCCACAGAGCCACCACACCACCCTAGCCACCTAGCCGCCCTAGCTGTCACAATACTACCTTTGATCCACCTATACCTACTGTATACAAGGCCATTATTGGTTTGCTACCTCTAACCTGCAGTATAATACATTTTGTTTTGTTGTGTACCTTGTATGTGATGCTAAGAGCATGGAAAGCCATTGATTCTGCCTGTGCTGCAATCACTACACAAAATTTTTGAACTGATAATATTTTTTATATTATTATTACTAATGTAGGCCGTGGAGGTAGTACGGTACTTTCTGATGTTGTACCAACAATATTGTATCACGCTAATAATACTGCATTAGCTAAACTTTCTGTTATGCATAAATTCCATTAAACTATAATGCAACATTTGCATTACATACTTGCTTTTATTCTATGGATACTATGTATTTTACTCTATTTTAAATAGATCTTATACCCCTATAAAATGTAATTCTACCAATCAAAATGGGTATTTGATATCATCACTAGTTTTAGGAGTCTGTCTTTGTAAATTAAGGTTATATTATATACAAGAAGACTGACACAATTAGAATTTGGAGTGGGTTTAACAGAGATCATGTTTTTTCTTATTACATTGCTCCTTTGAGATTTGTAATATGACTTTTATGTGCAAATCAATTCAGTCCCTTCGCACACATGACTACCTTTTAATTAAAAATCTGACATGCTTTTAATCAACTATAGGTCTTAATAATATTTTCACAATAGAAAGACAATTCTGTTTCCTGTTTAATAGTTGTTTAATATTATTTTAAATAAAATCTTTTTGTTTTTAAACAGGTGAGCATTCAGTTTAAAAAAAGACAAGTGGTATGAAGAACAAAAATCACATTCCTTTTTTATTTATGCTCAGAATCTGGGTCTGAAATTAAGATGCAGCAACTTAAAAAATGCAAACACTCGTTCTGAAACATTTTCAAAGCCAATGATTTATAATAATTCAATCCAACAAAATTCCTTGTTTTATTGTAAATCACAAACCAGAAAGAAAATGAAAATGTTTTTTTTGGTCCGTGGTTTCAAGGCTCCTGTTATGCTGAATTAACTACTTTTTGTCTTGTGCTTGTATTTGTTTTCTCACCCCATAAATCAGTCTCAATCACTCACCAACTCACAGGTCACACTTTTTGTCCACATGTGTGTGATAATGATGGCTGGGTTGTTAAAAGCAGCTGTCATTGAGGGCTTGTACCTCCCACCCCCACACATACAGTACACACCTTCTGTTGATCTCTCATTGTTCCTGTAAAATCAAATGGAAATTGCAGAGAGAATGGCTGATAAAGGATCATTCATAATGCTAGGAGGATGATCCAGGCCTTTTGTTTCTGTCTTTTTCATTCTGTACACCCATGTTTTTCTTTGTATTTGAGGTTGTTTTCTAGAATTGAAATCTTTGAATTGAATAAAATTAACATTATAATATAAAAGGAAGTGAATTACTTTAATTCAATTACTTTACCAATGGTTATGAACCAAAACAGATTTAATAGATTTGTGGTTAAAAATGAATTTAAAGGGCTGTATAGCATTCCACATTTAAGAATCCTTGGAAGGACTAATGAGATGTCCAGACAAAGACTCTTTATCTTCATCATTAGATTACAATTTTTGTTTAATCATTAGATTAAATTAAGTAAAGCAAGAACATATTCTAGTCAAATAATGCACTTTGTATAAACATAACTGAAATAATAGACTTCTAATTCATCATTTTAATATGATATGGAAAATATACTAGAAAAAAGAATACATTGTGGATTTTATATACTGCTAATTACACAGCTTTGAAATGATCTGAATAAAGAAATTGTTCATGGGTAAAATCACAAGGGAAGCCCATTAGACTTATATCATTTTATTTATTATTTATAAATTTACTTTGCTTAATGCATTTTTAAAGACTTTGATGCATTAAATCTGAATTCATGAAAGCGAATTGAACAATTTTTTCACTTCATCAACCCTTCCTAGTCTTTATAGAAAAAAATGAAAGAACATAGCTGTTACAAAGGAGAAATTGTTTATTAGGGAATGTTGGAATCTATATATTGTCAATGCACTATTGTTCAAAAGCTTGCAAATGTGGGCCAGTAAAACATCTCACATTTATTAATACAAAGCAATAATTTCTTCAGTTATCTAAAAAATAGATAACTGGTGCCACCAGTGACAGAGAACTATAGAAACTATTGTTACTTTGACCCCTCCTTTCATCATACGGACATTAGAACAAATTGGGGCTTAATCTGTCTGGCCACTTCCTCTATGCTTTGATATTTAAATTAAACATGTTACTATACAAACAAAGCTTAGAAGTGAAGAGACTACATATAAAGGCTCTATAAAAAAAGTCAGCCTACTAGTTTGGTGTGAGAAATTTAGGACAATGGAAAGAATGTTAACTTCAGTAATGTAACGTTTCAGTGAGAAGAGGTGTGTATTATATATCGAAAGTTATTATACCCTGGATAAATTGTATGAGTGCAATTCTACAGGGAGTAAATTTAGCTCATTAATTTCTTAATCTAATAAATCTAAAAATTAAAAATGATCTATGATCATTTTCCGTATCTTTATTCTTCATGAAAGAGAGCTTAAAAAATTATTTAAAAGAGGAAGCATAGTGACATATCCATTATATACTGAAATCAACTACTGAAAATATCTCATAGAAGACATTTAGAGACAATAATAAATTGGGACAGTTTAGATAAAAGTCTTGAAGTAATAAACCTTTGGCAACTGTTATCTCCAACTCTTCCTATAAATTCCCAATGCTTCCATTGTAGAAGAAAATGGTAATAATTCTTTATTCCAAAGAAGCACATCATGCAGTTCAAATATCCTGGAGACAATTATGTAGTTAGTATTCATGTTTGTACATGTCAAGAAGCATAACTTTTGTTCACAAGTAATAATGACAAACAATTAAAAAAAGTATTATGAATGTTTTCAAACATTAGGCATGAAGATGGTGCTTTTTAGCTTGGATAAGGGCAAATCACCCAGCCATAAATCCAGTAAATTAGAATCCCTAAAAGCAGAAAAAACTCTCTCTCATCCTAGCTTTAATCCCGCATCAGCAGGGTCTGCTTGTCCATTTGGTGGTTTGAACCAAATCTTTGAGCTGACGTTGCCATTAAATGCGACCGAGAATACTCCAACCGGCACGTCGCTCTGCCTGCCATCGGAGGTGGGGGGGGAAGGAGAACAAAGTAATGTAGCCAATTCATAGAGGGGGATTATTAGGAGGCATGGGAAATTTGGCCAGGACGCTGGGGTTACACCCCTACTCTTTTCGAGAAACACCCTGGGATTTTTAATGACCACAGAGAGTCAGGACCGCGGTTTTACGTCTCATCCGAAAGACAGCGCTCATTTTTTACAGTATAGTGTCCCCGTCACTATACTGGGGCATTAGGACCCACATGGACCACAGGATGAGCACCCCCTGCTGGCCCCACTAACACCTCTTCCAGCAGCAACCTTAGTTTTTCCCAGGAGGTCTCCCATCCAGGTACCGACCAGGCTCACACCTGCTTAGCTTCAGCGGGTTGCCAGATGTGAATTGCAGGGTGCAGAAAAAACACTGAGACTAACAAAACAAAATGTTCATCAGAGAAACCATATTTCATTAGGGATTCAAGCAAGTGAAAGAGAAGTGACAATAACTTTTTCACTAATAAAAAGATGGTCAGAGGTTGATGCTCCTTAGGAGATGTGGTGCTCGCACTAACTGAGCAGTAATTCAGCAGGAGTGTTGTATGATTGTAACTTGAAATAATATATATGAGTGCCTGAGCTGAATTGATCTGTTTGGCTTTTCTTGTAAAAGTTAAGAATATCATGTGAAAACATGCTTAATTCAAATGGCCAGGGATAAGCCAAAGTATCAAGATGAAGAAGCTGAGAATTCAGATAATTTCATGAAGCCAAAAATAGGAAGAGGGACTTATCAACTAAAGATGACCAGACCTCAAAATAGGGTGTACGCAAGTAGACAAAATGTCTGGTGTAAGTGGAAATAGTTTACTCTGAATGGACACTTCAGTGTTAAAGGAGCAAATTAATTTGTGGATGGCAGACAGATGCACACAAGGATCCAAACAGCAATTTATAAAAAAAAATGGATTCCAGTCAAGTAGACCTTAAAGGGGGAACTGTAGATCCAATTTCTCAGACAGGTAATTAAATCTAACAAAATTAAATTTGTGGCCAGTACAGAAAAAAAAAACAGATTCTGAATTAAGCACAGAATCGTAACTTTGTGATATTATTGTAGGTCGCCATGTTGTCACAAACCCCCGGTCTCACCATATTTGAGAGAGAGAGAGTTGGCAATCTCTAAACATTAATTCTCTCAACAAAGCTTTAATGTCAACTGGATGCCTGAAGAAAAGTAACATCATTTTTTGCAGGGGACTGATTTCTCTGTGAGTCAAGCTCTTAACCACAAAGTCAGGCTAAATTTAACTTAACCTACCATGGAATAGGTTTTTGTAGCAGAAAAGCTGGTCAACACATTAGTCTTTTCCAGAGTTGACTACTACAATGCCCTTCTCGCTAGGGTATCTAAATTCACACAACACAAACTTCAGCATGTCCAGAATTAAAGGCACTATATTATTATTATTATTATTATTATTATTATTATTATTATTATTATTATATGCAATAGAAAACAAATGAGATATGCAATGAAAAACTAGACCTATATTGTAAATATACTTTGGGAATTTTATCTGCTTAAATTGTGTTATAACCTCATCAGTTTAACCCGATTTCCTGTGTCATGGAGTCCTGAGGCTACAATATGCTCTCACTTGTTAGTGATACATTGTACTGTACATTGTTAGAACTGGGAAATGTCCATTCACTTGAGGGCATCTGAATATTTGGAAAGAAGATTTAGTCCTGAAAACAATCAATTTGTATAAATCTGAAAGTGCTCTTTCTTTGGCCTGTTCAAAGTGTGGTGCATTTACAAGAAAATAAATCTGTCAAGTATGAACCTGAAGTATTATTTTATAATTAGATATGTGCTGGAGAATAAAAATTAATTTGCTGGATAACTAAGTGTTCCCTAGCTTTACTCTCATATAAAGGTTTGTTGGTGTGCCGCCAATCACAATTGAAGAGAGATCTGATAATCTGAGTCATTTTCTCTAGTAAGATAGTGATATTTTAAGTGTTATTTTCATAGAATCTATCAACTTTATTCTTACTTAGTTATTTTTTCTAATTTATAAATTTAAATTGTTTTCATGCACTCCAAAATTGTAAAGGAAAATGTAGTCTACAAATTTAAAAAATACTTAAACATTACATTCACAACAAATACTTTTGTTTCCAAATCTAATTAATTCACATTTTTAATACCTCCAACTATACTTAGGATAAAGTGCCCCTTTATTTTTTTAATACTTTTAAACAAGCCATATATCAGTTCCTGCAACAGCCAAACTCTTGTAGACAAATTTTGCCTTTTTCATCCAGGCGATTAACAGGTCATTGTCCATCATGGTCTTTAGCAGCATTTCAGCAGTTTTGCTATACCTCTGAGACACACTGTCAAAAATTTACACTAAGTCAGGAACAGCCGAGAGCTGCGATGGAGGTGGTAGATCAGAACGCACACTGTCTGGCAACAGCACAACTGAAGTCTCTTTTTCCGATGCCTCCTGCTGTAATAAGACCAAATACCAATGTAACCCCTGGCCATACAATTTAGCATGTTCATATTTGGGTAGATGGAGATTTTGAAGAATGGCTTTCCACATTCAGTCTGAGGATTGTCATCGTCCTCTCATCTCCTTATTGCCAGAGCACCCTCTGGGTTAATCAAATTGTTCAAGGGAACCTAGATACACTTTTCTGCATTTTTCCATTATTGGTTCACCAGTTTTGAAGTAGCCTTGTAATCAAAGGTAGAGCAATATCCTACAGTGTCCCAACAAAGCCACTGGAGTTGTTAACTAAAAGTCTCTTTCTTTTAACATAGATGCCCCCTTTGACCTAGAGCTTTTGTTAGTTTTCATTTTCTCCTCCCAAATTGTTAAGCAATTAGGGGGATGTTTTCTTTCAGTGTTTAATGCTATTTAAGTTATTGTCTGTACCAGATCACCAGATGCAGTGCACAGAATGTCCTTCCTCTGGTGGGACTGGCTCTTATTAGTAATTCGAGTGTAAGAGAGACAGATTTCTCTTCATGCGTGAACACATGCTAACTGTCAGAGCACTTGTTTTCAAATGGGGTCGTGGGTTAAAAAATGAAAGGCTTGTCATTTTTTCTAGTACACAAGCTACAATTAAATCTGGTGGGAAAAACAATTGGTAGTTTTCTCTACGGTTCTGCTTTTCTTAGTCTGTTAAAAAATAAATGGCACAATATGGGGTGGATAATGTTTGAGTTTATGGGGTAAATGTATTAGCTGGGAGCTTTTTCTATCTCATTGTTTTCAGGTGCAGACTCAATAAAATTGTCAATAATGATTAAATTCCCATTCTTGGGTGGTCAAAAAACATTATCATAAACCAGTAAACCTTGAATGAAATTGAATGAATGGAAATGTAATTTGTGAATTTGATACCAACAGCTGTAAGCACACAATATTGTATTTTTTTCTAAACAGTTTAACACTTTTTAAGAGCTGTTTTATTAAATACTGTAACTTTCAATGGTAATGACAAAATCAACTGAAACAGATGCTTGTATAAAGGTCTAATTAATGTAGGGCAGATTCTTTTTATAATCAGCACTTTTTTGTACTCCACTGTGTTTTTTTCTTGAATGGTCAGGTCTCAATGTCTCAGTCCTTTTTAAATAACACTATTTGTGAGAACTGAAATTTGTTTTACATTTTCCACAGCATCCAGGTCAATCGCAAAGTCAAAAAACAATTCCTTTAGACTTTCAAAATAATTTTTTTCACAGTTCATATTGAGTGGAATCATTTTAACTTTTAAATGTGTTTAGGATGATTTAGGACCTGTATCTACAAACTCTGAAATGTGCCGAACTGGTGGGAGTTTGGTTGCCAGCTGTCCCGGATAATCTCTCAGTTCAGGAACCCACTCCCCCTCCTTGCCAACAAAGATGATAGAGTCTGTGTTGTGGTACATACAGTGCACTTGCAATGCATTCAATAGAACATAATTAAGACTCTATTCTAGAATAACCAGTTGTAAAACTAGCTATAAAAATATCAGTGTTACTTTAACTAGTATAATGGTCTTTAGTGTGTTTCCAACTGACACTTGGTAGTAGGGAGCAAACGTGTAGACGATTAGCTCAGTATGGGGTTTGTCCGTACTTTTCCTATAAACTGTTCAACATGGTTTATCAACAGCTGTCTTTTTTTTCAGGGCTCCTTTTACTGTTGTTAAGGTTTAAGTGGATGCCCTTTCAGATGCATAACTGATATTTGTCATCATCCTTGTAAATTTCAGCAATTTTTTCTGTTTTTGAAAACACAGACCAGAGCCATCTTTGTGTATAAATTTTAATATGTGCTAATCTAAAAAGCCATTTCAAATCTTCAAAGTCAAAAATTATTTTAGGATGACCCACAGGGCATTTTTTAACTCTGGTGAGTAGCTGCGTCAGCATGCGTAGGCTGCAAAGGAATAAGTAATAGGTTTATTCCATGCTGAAAAGAGAAGAAAGAAAACACAATGTTTCTTCGGGTGTGAGAAGGCTCCACAGCCAAAACGTTGTGTTTTCTTTCTTCTCTTTTCAGCATGGAATAAACCTATTAATTGTTAAGTTCTGTTAACAGAAGGGTACAAACTGGTGGAATCATAGTAATGATTTTTTTCACTGGACTGTGGTTTGTAATACAAACATAGAATGTTTGTTCTATCCTCAAACATTAGTGTGAGCCAGTGGTAGGGGTAGAGCTCAGTAATCTGACAGCTTGTGGAAAGAAGCTGTCTCTGAATCTGGACGTTCGTGCTTTAACGTTTTCCAGAGGGAAGGGGGGAGTAAAGTGAGAAATCAGGATGATTGTTGTCCTTAACGATACTTCCAGGCTTCCCGAGACAGCAAGTTGTAAAAATTTACACAATTGAGGGGAGCTGTAAAATGGTTAGGTGGTTAGGGCAGTTGAATACACACCAAATTTTTTCAACTGTTTAAGGAAGTAAAGGCGCTGTTGTGCCTTCTTTGTAGCTCCAGTTTTACATACTGGGACCACATTAAATCATTAGTAATGAAGGTAGCCAGAATTTGAAGATGCTAACCATCTCTACAGCCACCCCAAGGATGTGAATAGGGGTGTGGTCCCCAATCTGCTTTCTAAAATCGATAACCAGCATTTTGATTTTGCTGGCGTCGAGGGAGAGATTATTGTCAAGGCACCACTCCATCAGGTTCCTGACCTCATCCCCGTAGGCCGTCTCATCGTTACCAGTGATTCGGCCAATGACGGTAGTGTCAACTATATAAACCTTCTGTCAACTATAGAAGACAATAATCTCACAGGAAGCAGTTGTGCAGGGGTGCAAAGTAAGCAAAATCTTTTTCAAGGAAAACTCTACATTTCACTTTTTTGCAGCCTTTCGATTGGTTCAGCATTCACCTAAGAAGCAAAAGACCTCATGTCACGGATGTTGGAAGGGACAAACCGTGGAGAGGCAGGAGAGTGAAAAAGACCCAATGCGAAGCGATGGAACAGGGAGTTAGCCTGGGCTCAGCAGTGCAGAGTTCTGGAGTGCCGTATAGAAACCAATGCCCTCAGGCCACGGACGGAGCGGCGACCTGGTGCTAGGCGGGTTTCAGGACATCCGAACGTCAATGCTGAACGAAGCAGAATAAGTGACCCGGAAATATATAGCCCCAGAGGGAGAGACACCAGAAGGAGAGAAAAGCACAGGAAACAAGGGACAGGACAGAGAAGGAGCGCCCTCTGGCTGCAGAGGGCATGACACCTCAAGAAGCAAAAGACCTCAAGCAGATAAAGTCAACATCTCTCAAGCAATGAAGATAGATGAACAGTAAAAAATAATTTCTTTCAATTATTTGCGAGACCCTTGCAGAAGCACTAACAAATGCAAATGAGATGACGCAGGACTCAAATATTAATGCTCGTGGTCCACCTACATTTAATTTTCATCAAAAAATAGTTTGATTACAAATGAATGAACAGATGAACAAGTGACCCCAAACAGAAATTCAAGGCAGGCTTTTTTTTACCCAGTTTCTGATTGCAATAAATTCAGTGTAAGAACATTTTATTTAACTTCAAGAATGTGATACTGCATTCAGAATTCTGTACAACACACTGAAAGTATCTGAAATGAGAGCAATGTATTACACCAGCATATAGCTCTTTAAATGGTGCACATACAGGAAGTTCCAAAGACACACTGTAGTTGCCCTTGAATTATATGATGAGCATAAAGCACTGTCCTCAAGAACAGTTTCAAAATTCAAACTAAAGGATGTACTTAAATACATTTGCAATGAAAACCTAGCTTCTTTTTTCTTAATGAATTAATTTGTTTGAAGATACTACCAGTCATAGCTGTAAGTGGGGAACACAGTTTCATTAAACTGAAACTGAACAAAAATTATTTGTTCCTTCACAATCAGCCAGGTTTATATAAATGGACCTGTGACTACTGGTATTAAATGAATAACCTGGACTTCAAAGAAGGTATGCATACATTAGGACAGTGCCAGCCGAGTCATGATTTCATTGGTTATGAGGATTTTTCTTACTGCCGTTGTGAGAACAGTCAATATTAAACAGAATTTATTTAGCAAAACCATTATTGCACCTATTATGTGTACACAAACAATAGGAGGAATTGTGTTAATTTTTTCCTAGGGTAGCAGAATCATTAGAATTGACACTGAAGAGGGGACCTTTTTCAAGTATTCAAAATCATGAACGTCAATTCTACGGACTTCTTCAGAATCGACAATGCAATACAAAATTTAATCACCCAGCCATGTATTGAATCTGATTCTTTGGTTCTTTAAAAAACTGCTAAAGGATATCCCCAGATCAATAAGTTACTAGCAACAAAATGAGGGAGCTGAATTTTGTCTTACCTTTGATGTGTTCTTGTCTGTAGTCAAAACATGTTAAGCTCATGAAGAAATGAGAAGTGTTGTACAGCAATAAAGAATAACTAGAAATATTATGTAGATACTGTTTGATTAAAAGTAAGGAAAGCAAGAACTGGTGATAAGGAAAGGAGTCAAGTGGTAATGGTCTGATCGCAATCATATCTGAATCAACAGTGCCCAGAGCAAATTTTCAAGTAATATCCAAGAAATGAGGTCCAATGGTCCAATTAGACCCTTTCCTGAGATGACCATGCATGTTTGTGACCAAGGAAGGAACCAATAATATACTTCATAAAGACTAAGAAAGTACTAAAAAAGTACTAGTACTAAAAGGAAAGTACTAACGTCTGTGGGGAAGTTCAAATCCAGTACATTGCTTTTTCTGTGAAGACATCTGTTCTGACTGTTATGCAGAAAGCTCTCTGCACCCTGAGGGCAGAGAATTTTCTTTCCTGAGCCATATATTATTTTTATTAGTTTGGCTTCCAAAAAAGTCTTTTTCTGCTGTTGTGTTAAGAATTTTCACTTAAGAATCACAAACTTTTAATTAGAAAGTGAAATCAGAACAGCTAATCTTTAAAACAAATAACCTCCTTTACACAAAGAGGTTTTGAGAACTGCTTTGTTTTTTTCCACCCAAAGAGTAAAAGATTGTAAGCTTATCTCCAATCAAATACCTAAAAAAAAACTTTCATACAGTCATGTTTTGTTGTTTTCAGTTATTATGCTGGTAGATTTTGATGGTACAGCTGGTATGTGCTGCAAGGCAAGCCATTACAAAAACCTGTTTCATGCTACCCTTGCCATCTTCTCTGCTAGCTTTCTAGCTCATTTTATTTACCAGTGGAACACAGAATCCATGCTTTAATTTTACAGAGAAGTATTGTTATACTTATTGTACTATATACTGTTCTTATACTCATTTTAAACATAAAGATCATAAAATGCCCCCTGAAAGAGCAATCTTAGCATGTTTTAGAAAACATTTTGTGTGTATGTTGTATTGTGTATTAGGAGTCCAACATTAGAAAACACAAAACAGGATACTGTAAGGCTTTGTATAAATAGTGCAGAAGTGCTTTATTCATAATTATGTCTATCCCAGTACCATAAATAATAAGACATAAAAAAATGTAATCATAATAAATCTAGCCTCACAAAAAATAATGTATTTATTAATATAAAATATTATCATATAGGTCTTCACACATTCGATTTAATATAACATTTTTGGAAAGGGCAACTCCAGCTCCATTAATTATCTACTGGGAGAATGAATACCTGAATCAGACCAAAAACCCATTTGCTCAGGCATTACTGCACCATTCATTCTACAACTATATGCTTTCCCCCCTGTTTTATTTAGGGATGGTTGTCCAACATTTATTTTTATCTTGGTCCTTATTTTTTATTCCTATATTTTGTGTTCCAGGGGATGGTTTTAAAATGTTTAAGATAGGTAACAATAAATTAGTTTCTACAATTCTCTATTTTCTGACCCATATTTCTTCATAAAACGTTTTTCAGAAAATGTCACTGTTAGATTACATTTATCTATATTGTAAGTAACCACTATTACAATATTTACTTTTTGAAGAATGATAGCATAATACTACAACAGAAGTGGCATGTGAATATCAGCCTAAAACATAGGGCTTTTTCTCAAATAAAATACATTGCAAAAATTGCATAATTTGGTTTAAAAAAATATAGAGGAATTGAACATAAATTAAGACTTTTAAAGGGTTCTACATCTTTTTCTAGGCATACTGTGTACATTTTTTGTCAGTTTAACTTTCTCCACATGCAATTTCAACATGTTCTGGAGGCACCTGAGATCCCTGTTGAAAGTACAAGGCAAAGCAGCAGACAGCAGGAGAACTGCAAAAGAATGTGTGGAATGCCATATGAGAACATTAAATCACCTGGAGAAAATTCATTGGGGTGGGAGGAAAAGATTGATCACACAGGTGTTTAATTAGCCAGAAAGGTTAAGAACTGCTCTCCCCACAGCATTTAGTAGGCATTGTGAAGAGTATTTGTTTTTGAACAAAAGGTGTTTTAGGCCTCACTACTCAACTGAGGACTTTGTATGTGTCCATGCTAATATTTCCAGTATAAGGGGAGAAATATGAATATTTAAGGATATTCATTTGAAAAGTGTTTGAAGCTATATCTATAGAACCTGAATTTTCAGTAACTTACAGAAAAAATAGACTTGAGTTACAGCTGAAAATAAAGCATAAGACTATAATTTAAATATAAATTATTCATATTCTCCAAGTGTTAAAAGACTGAAAACTATAAGAGTAGTAAAGTTCCTGAACTGCTCCCTAAAATGTGGAAGTATAAAAACAAACTAAAGAATGATGTCCATGCCTTTCATAAACTGGATTAAATATCCAGTTGCAGAATCCTTTCCTTTAGCACTAATTGGTTAGGGTGAAATTATTAATGAAAGGCTAGAGAGAACTAGATATCTATTCTATAAGCAGAATTTAAGATCATTGGTCTGGTCTTTAAGTAGAATCTACAGAATGATCAGAACAAGATGTTAATATATATGGGTAGGCTACCTTGCGTTTACGTTTAGTATTAGTAAGACTGTAATAGAGGATGATCTCAGTCTTTTGGCCAGTACTGTAGAAGTACAAAGCTAAAACTTGCTTATAATGCCATGTATATATGGATATGGTTAGGATTCTACCACTGTCACAGATGTGAAAATGTGGTCTCCTCTTTAACAAAGTAAACAAAAGTGATATTTTTTTAAGTTGTTGGCTTAATTTTGCAATGAATCAAAATCCTCCTTAAGCAATAAATACTCAATTTTTACATCCACCTTATACAATTATCAATGCTTAAACAAAACTGTTATGTTCATATTTTATACAATGTTAAGCTCTTTAGCTAGGACCTCAGTGATGAGAAAACTGGTTAACTTGACTAATGTCCATAATAGAATCAACAATTTCTGAAGCAAATGCTTTTGCTTCTTAAAACACTTTGACAACCTTTAAGAGTTCCATTGTGAGAGCCAGTAGCCTCTATTTTTGAAATTTGTGGAGGGAAGAAGTAGTTTGTCCTGCTTTTGAATATTTCTGTTGCTGATGAAAGACCTGGTCATAAGTTTCAGCAATTGAAGAAGATTGCCCTTGTTAATGCCGGGAATCTCTAGACCTGTGTGTTTGTCACAAAAACTAGTAACAAAGTTTTTTCAATGCTTGCCAGCTTGTCGGAAAGTGCTTTTCTCCTTTTAACAAGCACCGAAATGATCATTTTTCTTTCGGTAATGCATTTAGCCATTAATGATAATTCTTCTCAAGGTAAAAAAGTTTGTACAAACTTCTCGATCCTCTCTTTTGTGAAATCTTGAAAAAGCCCTTGTAACAATGATCACCTTTGTTCTCTGCACGAAAACAATATGGGGCACCGAGCTTTGGGAGAGCAAACATGCCAGTGTCTGTCTGTTATGCATATGTATTACTTGCTGCACACCTGTACCAAGACATTAAATTTTCCATGGTTATCCAAATGGCAAAGCTGAAAATCCATGTTCAAGCTCAAGATGGAACAACAGGAACCAGATTTTATCAAAGCTAGGATTACAGCAGGGAATAGTGTTTGATCTTTTGAAAAGGAAGAGATCTGTCAGATAAGGATCCTGGGAGTTTAAATAAATTTAAGTCTTGTGTCATCCATATGCCAAGATGTTGCCATTAGCAAAAGCAAAGTTCTCACTTAAATGATCAACTAGGACATCTATTTTGGAAACATGGTTACTGTTAGGCTGTCCACTACTACAAATTTGGGAAGGTTCTTCAGGTTTCTCAGACTTACACACAACTGCATCGTGGGACAGAGATCCTTGTGGGGAAAAAAGTCCAAGGAACCCCCAGTGATTTCAATAAAAATTACCTTATGTTCCTTTTTATTTCTCTTGTATTTTGGCACGGCAGCATTCAGAGTTCAGTTTGTCATATGCATAAGTGCAATAAAATGCTTAATGCAAATAAAGAAAACACCACTGAGACACACAACAACAGTACCAACAACAAAGTTAATTAACATTCAACTTAAAACTCAGCACAAGTAGTGTGCAAAAACATCGGCGTGATTCAGTGGTCGAGGTAGAATTTAGTAGTCTGACAGCTTGCAAGAAGCTGTCTCAGAATCTGGAGATACATGCCTTTATACTCCTATAACATTTACCAGAGGGCAGGGGAGAGAAAAGTGAGAAACCAGGTTGATTGTTATACTTGGCAATACTTCCAGCCTTCTTGAGACAGCAGGTTCTGAAAATGTGCACAATAGAGGGGAGATGTACTCCAATAATGCACTGGGCCGACATGATGGCTTGCTGTAACAATGTTTGACTAGACATTGAGCTGCTGCCAAGCCACACTGTAATACCACACACCAGCACACTTTCAATAGCTCACCTGTAGAATGTAGTAAGAATATTTGAAGATAGCACCTTTTACTTCCTCAGACATTTGAAAATATTTGGTCTATTACGCCTTCTTTATAGTTACTGTTAGTAATGAAGTGTGAAATGAATCATTACTACTGAAGGAACCCAGGAACTTGAAGCTGCTAACCATCTCTATGGCCACCCCATTGAAGTGAATAGGGGTGTGCTACCCAGCCTGCTTTCTGAAATCAACAACCAGCTCTTTGTTTTTTTTATGACATCGAGGGAGTTTTTGTCAAGGCATCTTTCCACTTGGTTTCCGACTTCATCCCCATAGGCCATCTTACCATTAGATTTGGCCAGTGATGGTAGTATCGGTAGCATACGTGTAGACAAGAGTTGGAGTTATGTCTGTGTCTAAATAAGGAAAACAGTAGGGGGCTAAACACACAGCCCTGAGGGGCACGTATCTTACCGGACGGTCTTACAAGAAAGCTTTCCATCAACCTTTACAGTCTGTGGTTTGCCAGTCAAGAAATCCAACTACAAAGAGAGGTTCTGATATCTAGATCATTAAGCTTGGTGACTAGTCTGGCTGGAACTATAGTATTAAAGGCGGAGCTGTAGTCAATGAATAGCATCAAAGGAAAGTGCCAAGGAAACTGTCATTAGTGGACCTTTTATGCAAACTGCAAGGCGACTAAGCAGTCAGATATCAAAGAGTTAATATACCTCATTACCAGCCTTTCAAAGCATTTTGTTAAGGGAGATGTGAATGCTATTTACCTGTAATCACTAAAACAGGTTGCAGTATTTTTCTTTGCTACTGGTATAATGGTGGTTTTCTCAAAATGCGTAGAGAAAGTACTGTAAGTTTAAAAGCCTTCGATCATGCCCACAGCTTACTACGAACACTGCTAGTAAACCATAGTTTCTGGTTAGGAAACAAGTGAACTGCCTTTGTAGACACACATTTATCCATGCATTTCTTAAAATCTGACTGTAGTGTAGTCATGCAGGTTTGAAGATTAACTTTTAAACATGGCCTAGTCCACAGATTCAAAGCAGTCCTGCAGTGCTTCACTTGTCTCATCCATCTAGTTTTGTACTGTTCTTGACACATTCTCCCTCTTCAGCTTCTGTTTTTAAGAAGCACCGAAATGGAATGAAATGCAGCCGAGATATAGAATGGTAGGCGTCTTTTGTAGTCATTTAGCAGCGATCAAGAGTATTCTTACCCCTAGTTGGGCAGGAGACGTGCTGATAATAATATTTTGGAAGAGCTTTCCTTAGGTTAGCCTTATTAAAATCCCTTATTAAAAGATACAGCATCAGGGTAAACAGTTTAATTAATTGTGGCATTTAATTCATGGAGTGTTGCTTTCACGGCTGCTCAGGATGAAATATACACTTCAGACAAAATAACAGATAAAAATTATATTTGTAGATAAAAAAGATGACATTTTACAGTCAGATATTATACATCCGGAGAGCAGAATTGCTTCAGAATTTTTACATCTAAGCAACAAGAGCTCTTTATACACCACATTCACCTCTTTTTCTTACAAGATGAATCCTATTAATCTAGGTGAATAGGTGGAAAATCCATCAATCTGAGATGCTAAGAGGTGTATTCGTGGTCAGCCATGTTGCACTTAGAGAATCAATCCTTGCAATCCTGATGTCCTGCTGATGGTTTAACCTTCACCTTAGCTCGTCCATCTTGGTCTCTGCGGATTGTACGTTAGCCAAGAAAACACTGGTATGTGGGGTCCGGGAGCCATGGCATTTCACCCTCACCTGAAGTCCTCCCCGTCTACTGCTTTTCCATATTTGCCGGTTCTTTTCAGAGTCAAGTAGGGGGTCCACATGAAGAGGCACACAAGATAGCTTATTCAGGTCCAAACAAGAGATATCAAAGTTGAAATCAGTGATTCTCAATCCAATGTCAACAAGCACTTTCTGATCATATAGTATTGCTGAAAAAGCAGACTGGACAAAAAAAGCCAACAACACAAAACACACAAAGGTATATAGACGAGGACCAACATTCAACATGCTGCCACAAAGTGGCACCATAATGGTTTCACTAATATGGTGTGGTATTGTGTGGCTTTGGAGCTGGAGGGTCAAAAATGAGCTTATTTAAATTCCATTAGAGGCAGAGCTGCACATCTCACGTGTAATGTGTGCCTAGGTACAGTATGCAGTTTTGGGCTATACTTGGAAAAGGATCCTCAAAAGAGAGGGGCATACGACTGGCGAATAGTAGTCTTAAGGCAAATCCTACGTTAAAATGATTGTGGGACTGCAGATGTTCAGCGTCTTGTGAAGTGGCACTGAAGAAAGGTCTTTGCCGAGTAGGGATTTCTTCTCCTGCGAAAGGGGAAGGTCAGAGTGTATAGTAGCAGGAGTTAAGCACACAGGCCAGTTTTTCCCCAATTTACCTCAACATCAGGTAACTAGTTAGCTCAACTTATGTCAATAGTGGCAATGATTACTGAATCAAAACTTTTCTTCTTTCACCCCTTTGACAGCCTTTAAGGATTTGAATGTGAGGAGATATCTGTGTATTGAAACTAATGGATGGAGGTTCTTAGATTTTCCTCCTGCTTTTGAGTATTTCTGATGCTGTACAAAGACTCAGTCATACGTTCCAGCAATTGAAGAAAAATGTTGCCAGAAAAATATTGCCAGGAGCCTCTAAACCTGTGTATCGTGTGACCTCTGCTTTGTCATAAAGCTAGTATCTTCAAGCCTTTTCAACACTTGCCAGTTCTTCTCGAACAGCTTTTCTGCATCTACAAGCCCTGAAATGATGGTCTTGTCATGACTGATGTGGTATTTGGACATTAGTAATGTTTTTCTGCCTTGAGGTGGCTTGTGGATTGTTCAGTTCTTGATTCTCTCTTCATTTGCAAAAACCTAATAAAAACCCTTGTTAAGATCAGCCCCTGCATCATGGTGATCCCCATTCTTCTCTGAAAAAAAGCCAGCGAGAATAACAAAATGGGTAACCTTCCTTGGGAGAACAAACAAACCAATGTCTGCAAATATTGTCCCCTGCACTATAAACCAAGAGATTAAATTTGCTGTGGTCATCCATCTGGGAAAGCTGAAAAGCCAGTTTCTGCCTTAAATTGGGTTGAAAGGGACCATATTCCGAGCTTGGGTTATGGTAGGGGATACCATTTGGAAAGGAATGGATCTGAGAGATAAGGCTCCAGGGAGTCTTAAATAAGTTTTAAGACTTGCTTTATCCAACTACCAAGACTTTGCTGTTAACAGTGGTTATCTTCTCATATAGTTATCTACTTAGGCATCCACTTCAGAAGCATTGTTGCAGTTTGGCTTGTTCACAATGCTGCACACTTGAAAAGCTTCAAGTTTTACAGACACAACCACTTCCTGGGGTACAGATCCTAAGAGGTCAAAGCATGTATTACTTTATATTCCCTTTTGTTTCTCTTGTATTTTGGCCTAGCAGCAATCACTACTGGGGGTGGCAGTGCATGGCTATGAAGTTAGAGGGCCATAAGTGAGCTTGATTAAATTCCAGCTGTGACAGAGCTGCCTTCACCACACCTGTACTGGGCAAGCCCTTAGAGGAAAGAAAGTGTCAACAGAGAAAGGTGTTATAGTATTAACATATGACTGATAGCTGATGCATATCTAAACATAAACATAAGGTGACACTTAAAGTTCCTATTAGAACAGGTCCTGTTAAAGCATGTAGCATTTCAACTTTGTACCTGATCGTATCAGATCTCAGAAGCTATGCACAGCTGGATCAGGTCAGTACTGGAATGGGAGGTTCAAAGGAAAAGCACGATTAGTGTGAGAACAGAGGACATGTCTGAATGGGCATAGCAGTTTGTCATTTCTGGAAGAATTGTGAAAGACAAAGTTAAAATATCGGTACATCATCGATTGCACCTTCACCCAGCTTTCAAAGTTAAAAGATAACTTTGGCTTCTGTAGGCTTTCTGGAATAAGTCCTAGAATCACTGAGAAAGGAGATTAGAGTCCCAAATTAAAATTGGAAACTTTTTGTTTATACCAACCTGGAGAGATTTCTGTTGTCTCGCTAACAGCTTATGGGCACACACCAGAACAGCAGTTTTTATCATCGGAGATTATCATATGTATGTGTTCTCCTGGAGATCTATTTACAGGTGATGCAACAACATCTGTTCTAAAACGGGAAATGGGATTTGTCATGGATGGATGCTAGATATTTAAGTGAACAATGCATAGGTTAAATGAATGGTGGTTTGAGAGGATTGGTACTGTAGGTCTATTAAAAAGCATTTTTTGGTAGTCCATGTGTGATGAGTAAACATTTCCAAGATTCAAGGATTTCTCATGGTAAAATATATTTCACATGTAGCTGTTTCCTCTTACACAGAAATTTATAGGTTGTGTGGTGTTACTGAGGGAATGTACAATCCACTTCCGAGAAAAGGTTGTCTAAACTACTCACACCAGAGTTTTTCTTTCTAGATTTTGCTTCCGTCGTTGCTCCTCTTCCTTTTGTCGAGCTAGAACCTCGTCCACGTATCTCTTCCTAAACCAAAATCCGTAACTCGTTATGTGTTTCGTTTCTAGTCCGTTGTCCTTTAGATCCAAATTCAATTCCGATTCAACCTCTTATTCTTCTTTTACTTTTTCACAGCCTTAGTCCCAGACTGTCCTGGGGTCAGCTGCTTTGGTTGCTCTTCTCCACTTGTCTCTGTCGAGCACATCTTCCTCACTCACTTCACATACCTCCATATCTCCAATTCAGATTCAACCGCTATACCGTAAAGGCACTACTTCCTCTTTACGGCATGCACCTAGTTGGCTTCCGCTCCGCTGAATCTTTCCAGGGCATTTATATGCTGTTTCCTGATGTGGTTCATCTGTTTTCCATTACGTTGTTGAACAGGGCGCTTCCGTTGATAGGTCAGCTGCCTACTCTCTGTGGCCATCTTGCTCAGGTCTATTTCAAGTATTTTAAGAGCATCGTCTAGAAAGAGTATCCAGTATCTATCGTCGAAGACCCTCCGGAGGGCGATCTTACAGTTGCATTATATTATAGTCAAGAGGGTGAAAGCTGATATCAAATATTCTAATTAGAACTAGTTTGCGTTTTCAGTGCTGAGCTGGAAAGTACCGCATGTGCTTGAGAGGCTGAGGGATCCAGTTGCTAGGACGTGGTGAAGGCAAGTCGAGAGGCAAAAGCTGGGGCTGAACCAGACAGGGAAAGCACGGCCCAGCTGAGCAGAGCAGAACTGGGAAGCTGTGTAGCCCTGCCGATCTACTTGGTTGCCCTGAGGCAGATGGGGATCCAGCTGGCCAGGCGATTCCATCTTGAGATCAGAATAGGGCAGTTGAACTGATCTGGGTGGATTCTTAGTCATACTGACTGACTGGCTGGCTGGTAAGTTCAAGGAGAACTTCCCTAAACCAGTAGAAAACTCAATGATGGAGCGTCTGACTGTGGATAAGCCAGGGTTTAAGCATCCTGGACCTGATGAGATAATTACCCATTACATAGAGGCAAGTGGAAAAATTAATCCACAAGGTTCAAATAGCGGACATTATTGCAGTAGTTCCCACATGTATATACATAAAAACCTCAATATTCGCATGGGCTAGGTACTGTACCTTGAAGTCTCAGTGAATGCCAAATTGGTGAATGTGGGACTTAATACCTTATGGGGAAGCAGTGGCGGTTCTAGAGAATTATACATCGGGTGGCAAGTAGAAATTTAGGGACGGTATGACAGATTCATTATTTTGTTGTGTAAGAAGGTAATATCAATAGACTTTTAACTTGTTTAGGAACAAAATGGTGGTTGTCAAAAAACCACTCATGTACTACACTATTATAGTAATACCTTTGCTTATAGTATTATAGTAAGACATTTGCTCTTTTGTTTTGTCTTCAGTTTCATCAATTATGATAGAACAGTTTGGAAATAGGTGTTATGGTGGTTTAAAATCAAATTATCATCAGAAAAATATTATTTAAAAATCGGTAATACTATAAATATTTAATATCAGTATTGGACTGTATAACGGGGGTGGCAAGACATTCTTTTAGGTAGCAGCTGCCACCCTGTGCCACCCTGGTGTCTCTGGCACTGCAGGGAAGATAGACTTATGATACAAGTATATTTAGGAAATTCAGTGATAGTAGTTAGCCATTTCAGAAATTGTTTATTGGTAATTAAGCTAACTTTAAAGTATTGTTTTCCTTCTGCAGTGTAATTCAAGTTATTCCATGTGCAAACAAATTAGATGACTGTTACAGTTTATTCATGGAGACATCATGGGCTGGAAATGTGGGTTTGTTGGCTGCTATTGAATTGAGGTGGAGGGGGTGGATGGAGAGGCAACAGTAGCCACTGCCTTCCCATTATACCAACTCATTCTCCTGCTCCTCTAGCTTGGCTAATTTCCTCTGTTATACTTACCCATGATGTACGTGGGAATTGTGAGTGTGGCGTAAGTTTTTTGCAGTGTGCCACAGGGTATGATACTTAATACACTTACAGTAATAGGTCTATGCACAGTGTACTGTATAACTATTGCTTTCCTGACGTAAGCTAAATAACTAAAGCAAAACCCATGATGCACTGCCACATATAAATGTTAACTCTTTAACCAAGCTATACTTTTTCTACAGAGCCCAATGCAGGTTAGATGAAGTAAATGTGTGAGATGAAGATGCAGCTTAAATGGGTGCCTGTATTTAGTGTACTCTCCTACTGCTCAGCCTGCAATATATACAAATTTGGTCCGTAAATGCACAATTCCTAATTTTTGCACCAATAGGTAAAATTAACATTTTACTGTACTTATACAGAAAAATATGCTAATTGGAATGTTTACAAACTCCATTTCCAAAACAATGGTTTTATGTACATTTGAATTTGTACACATCAAGTGTTGTTTAACCATGGAAGTGCCTGTAAAAATGATTAGATGCTAATAAACAGAATATAATTTTCGCTGTTGGAGAGTTGTCCCTTTTTGTTTTCTTTAAAGTAGTTTGCAATTGAATAACCCATAGAAAAAGCAATATTATCATTAGATAAAAATGCTACTAAGTGGATTTTGGTTAATGTTAAAATTACAAAATCTGCCATTAATGAAAGCTACAGTAATTGATAACAGCATAAGGGACTTCATTGAATATCTACCAGTCACTTTATTAAGAATGTCCTTAGATTTCAAAGATCTAAATACTTTAAATCCCATTTACTTGTTATACCTAAAAGTTTAGTGCAAATAACTTATTAAACGTGTTCTTGCTCACATATCCTTTATTTAAAAAGGATGAATGATTACAACCATAAACGCTACATTGAGTATTCATTTTCTCCCTGTGATGTATTCTTGGAAAGCAGCAGCATACCAGAAACATGAAATTTCAGACTCACAAGGCTCATCAGCGACTCCTTTGACTGTAAAGAAAGGGGAGAGGGAAAGGGGTGTACGTGCAGATCTGCATTCATCTGGCCTTTCAGGTCTCCTCAGCAAATCAATGCGCATTAAAGATTGCATTTCTTTTCCTCATGGTGTGTTCAAATAGCACTAGATCAGCAGTTTTTTCTGGAATGCCTTTTGTTTCTCTCAAACACTGCTAGTGTGTTACAGGGAATTTAATTCCCATTAATGTAAATCACATGCAGAAGGATTGCTATGAGTACAATAGCAGTTGTGCGTCTGAGAGTTACCATTCAGATCTGTTAGACAACTGAGCCTTTTCTAAGATTTTGAGACATTTTCGATACTATCATATCAATGATACTGAATTTTTTTTATTCTATAAAAAATACTTTATTGGGTCTATCCAGATGTATATGTAGGAGACTACTTGCATAAAACTAAAATCTGACTTTCTCATTTTAAGAAAATTTCTCATTTTCTTAGTTAACAAAAAACTGCTTAGGTAGGGAACTATGTTTTTGTTAATCTCTTTAGAAATAATTGATTTGTGGTTTTGCCACAATGAACTATTTTTCATATCCAAGAACAAAAATTGCACTCAAGAAAAGTGCAATGTCTTGTCACAATGATACCCATGACTGTTTCAGAATTTATGTTCTTACATTAAAATGAATTTAATTTTGGTATTAATAGGATATAAAATACCTCAATTGGTTTTAATAGCCTGTGCATTAGCTATATAAGTTTTGAATTAATGGCATGGCTTTATTTAAATCAATCTACCAAGTTCACTTTACTATCCTAGTTCCAATGTATTATAAGTGGTATTTGTGTTTGTGCTGTCATGCATCTCTAAGTGGATTAGAGCTGAACTTTCACTTGAGAGTTGCCTGTAGCTCCCGTGCTCCTTTAAACACATCATATGCCAATACCATTGCCTTTATTTTTTAAATTAAATTTGAGACCTTTCATCATAACAGTGCATGTTTTCATATTCATAAATTTAATACATCTTCACAAACATTTGATTATATTTTCACAAAAAATTAAAAGTAAAAAATAAATCTTATTCTATAAAAACTGGCAATATCCTGTAAATTGATAGTATTCTGTAGTTTTTTTGTATGTTAAAGGCTACAACTGACTGACCATGTTCACTGGTACATGAAGACAGGATGGGATTTTAAAACTGCCCTTAAATTGAAGACCGTTAATGTGTAAGATATTGAAATGACCTAAAATGTATGCTGAACCATAATTGATTACAAAGCCAATAGAATTGATTATAGAAAATTAAAACAACTTTAACTGTTTAACACAACGAGGAAATATCATATGATAATGAAAAACAGAAGTGTAATTGTCATGATGTTATACAGTATACTGCGTTCACTAATATACAGAGATGGATAATGAAATGAGGCTGCTGGCCTGATGCACATGGGATTCACAGACCCTGAAATACGAAACCGCTAACATTGCATGCGTACAATAAACCACACCCAGCTCAACAATTTCAGCACATACAGATGCAGCCAGTCAAAATGAGCGAGGTATGCTGCGGTAAAACGCGGTAGACGTGTCGCATCACAACGCGTCATAATGCGTAATATCGCTTCAAACCGTATCTTACCACAGTTATGATAATAGTATGCGGAATCACTGCCAGGTTGAGCTAATAAACCTTAACCTCTCATGTACAGCATTTGAGCTGTCACCAGAAAACGCTTGATTTCAAATCCTGGTCAATGTTGAAGGACAATCTTTTTCTAATTAAGAATTTAAGTTGTATACTCTTTAGACTTTTAATAATTTTAAACTGTGTATTACAGCATGTTAATCATTAAACATTAAAAATTCAGTATATTTTATAGAAGCAAGATTGCTCAGTTGGACAAAAGTACACAACCTACCACCTTTATCATAAATATTTTAATTATGCAGAAATAATTTATCCATCAAAGTCTTTACGGAAGATATTACTAATAGTATTAATAATGAATGACTTTGGACAGGCTGTAAGTACGCTGGTCAAACGTTCCGAGGTCAAATTCTTCCATGACGGGGGTACCTTTAAAGCGGAGACGACGGCACCGAAAATTTTTGACGCGCCCTCTCTTTAAAGCCCTGGCCAAATACGAAGACAGTACGTACAGTTATAATTCAAACTGAATTAAAAACTACACATCCCAGTTACCATGGTGGTGCTTGTGATCATTGCATTTAACCAATGAAACAGGGCGAAAAATCAGTCACATGACTTTGGGGCTGACTTTTGAAAGCTTAACCTATCAGCAACAAAGCGAAATCTACACGATAGGCTACCTCAAACTGTCAGTTACACAACTGTGTATGTCGCTTAAGCCAATCCTATTTGGCATTTTAGTTATGGAGGCGGGAAGACGCCCCCCCCCCCTCTGGGTGCCCGACTTGACACCATTTTTAACAGTTCTGGTGCCAAGCCGCAGCGAATGAGAGAGACCCTGAGAAAGAAAAAAAATGAATCCAGAGAAAATGCTTGTGTGCCCTGGTGGCAAGGGGAAGCAATACATCAGTAGGTACTTTGAGGAATTAGGGATAGATGTAGAGTTAAAATTTGAACGAATACAAAAACTAGATGTTAAAATCTTGACGAACAGAGCGATGATGGAGATCTACAAATTGTCCGGAGCCAAAAACTCAAATAGGAAACAGATGCTTTTTGATATCTTAAATCATAATTTCAACCTAGGTTTAAGAAATGAACAGGAAAAAGAATATTTTCAGCGAGTGATTAGTTTGTATGTACAGAGAATCATCAATAAGAAATCCCGCTTAAGAAAAATTGAAAGGGAAGATTTTGACCACCAGATCTTTGCTCTGCCCCTAGTAAGAAAGGAGAGCAGTGAATTTTCAGCTGCAGAAGATGCACAGCAAACAGCTAGCACTAGCTCTGCTTGTGATGTAAGATCAGGAACGAGTGAAATGTAAAGTGCACTAATGAGGTAGTTAGTGAATTAGGAGCACAGTTTAAAAATGTGCATAGATTAATGGAAGAATGCAGGAAGCTGGATAATGAAAGAGCTAGGTTAGACAAGAAAAAAAAGAGAGGACTTATGCTTTATAAGGCTGAAAATGAAATTCAAGCTCTCTCAAATAAATTAAGCAAGGCAAATGAAAAGTTAGGACATGGAAGTGTTAGGAATGTGAATAAAAGGCTTAGACGCAGGGATAGTAAAATTCGGACACTTGAGCAAAAAGTTGTGGAGTGTGAGCAGGTAGTCATTTTGAATGAAAAGGAGAAAAGTGAGTCAGAGAAGGAAAAGGCACAGCTAGAGAAGAGTATTGATGAATTGCAAGAACTGTTGGAAAAGCTTAGATATACAAAAAAAAAGGAATCGCAGAAGGTTGCTTATTATAAAAGGAAATGTGATTCTGAAGAAGATTTAGCACATAGGGTGAGGGACCTGAATGAGGAGGTACAGTTCTGGCAGGGAGAATATGAAGTCTTGAAAACCAAGATAGACAGGATAGTGAGTCACAATATTAGCATGTATGAAAAAGGCAAGTATAGTGATGCTGTAAGAGAGGCTTATATGGATTGAGTAGCAAACATGGGCGTTAGTGCATGAAAGGCTTCTCAGATAGTCAGACTAGTTTTTGATAAATTGGTAGGTATTCAGGTAGATAGATTACCATGGGAAAGTTTTTGTAAATATCTTGTGTTAGAAGCGAGGCAACTTTCTTTGCAACATCTGAAAGAAAAACTGTTGCAAGAAAGTAATTTAACCCTTGCCACAGATGAGACCACTAAATATGGTCATAAATATGGAACTGCAGGGATTTCTTTCCAGGATGGTAGCAGATCATTTAGAATATGGCAGGTATGATGAGGTTTCACAGGAGATGTTTGAAAAGCTTGAATCAGCACCCAAGACGAATGTTAGCTGTGAGAGGGATTTTGGAATCTTTGATAATTTACTTAAAGTTAAGGCCAGAGCAACAGCATTAGCTGTTGAGGGTATGATTATGTTCAAGGAGAACAGGTCTTGGCAGTGGCTTGAAAAACTGGATTCTGAAAAGAAGGCAGAAGTTTTATCTCAAGCTAGAGAATCAGTTAAAGAGCAGAGGGCTGTGTTTTGTGAGAGGATGGCTAGGATAAGAGATGCCAGGTTGCAGACACTTAGAGAGAAGAAGGAAAAAAGATAGAAAAGGAAACAAGAGAAATAAGGACAAAGGAAGTACTAGCGGTAGAGATAGGAAAGTATGGGGGACTTTTGAACAGCGAGGAAGAAATAGATGTGCAACTGAGGAATTTAGATGAGGACAAGAAGCTTCCTGCACTTACAGCACAGTTGAAGTTTAGGAGATTTGTGATAGGAATGAAAAATGAAAATAGAGTTTTCAATTTTTCAAAGGACGGAAAAAGGCTTAGTCTAGAACAGCTGATTGCTAACTTAAAAAGTGTTGTCTGCAGGACAGAGGAAATCCCAGGTACATCTAGAGAAGAAAAAGATTATTGTTTGGCACCGTCAGAACGTATTGTTGAAGAAAAGGCAGAGTTTTTAAAGGAGGCTGTTAAGCAGCATTTTAAGGCTAGAGATCTAGGTAGAAAAAAGGTTGGTATGGAAAGACTAAGAATTCCTATGTTAATTAAACCAGAACACTTGTTAGGAAAGAGACATGCTTTTCATGAGAAAGGTAGGAAGGTGTGGTACAAGGGCACAGTTGCTGAAATGAGACTGGATGGCCAGGAGTATATTTTTAAAATAAAATATGATGGATTTAGAAAAATGTGGTGGTTTGCTTTGTGGAAAGATTATATGGATAGTTATTTAGAATTGCTTCCTGTTAGTGCAGAGGACTTTGTAGGCAAGAACGTAGAGCACATGTTTGTGAGTAGTGAAGATGGGAGTGAATGTTGGTGGCCAGGCAGGGTAGTAAATGTAAATAGAACAGGAGACTTGTTTGTTGTGGATTATGTAGAGGAGGGTGATGATGAAGTTAGTGGCATAATTGAGTATCCATTGTTAGATGATTATATGAATAATGAGGTGAGGATTGTTGCTTAGGTTTCTTAAGTTCCAGGCTATTACTAATGTTACACTGTGTGTCAGATGCAGATAATTTTGAGGAATACGAATAGGAAAACATCTTGTAGCCGATGCTGATGCGCCAGAGAGGCTGGTGAAAAGCTGATCCCTGGAGCCAGCATCTTAAGATATCTGTATTTGTAGATACCTAGAAAGTAAATTAATTTGAAAACATGTAGATTATGGATGCCGATGCGCCAGGGAGGTCAAAAGGCTGATCCCTGGAGCCAGCAATATGAAATTAATCCTCTATACATAACTGCTGATGTAACTTCCCTGTGCCTTCTGATAGCTGGTTTCCAGCACTGTATATATATCACGCAGGAGCTGACTGCGGAGGATAGGGATCCAATGCGGTACCATTGGTAGGGTTGGCACTAGACATAGGCATAGTCAGAGAAAACAGGCAGGGGTCCGAGTCCGGGAAGGCGTAGTAGAGGCGTAGGCACAGAATCGGTAGGCGAAGGCGTAATCGAGGGAGTAGGCTGGGGTCGGAGTCCAGGAAGACGTAGAAGAGGCGTCGGAGTGGATTCAGAAGGCGGAGGCGTAATCGAAGAGACAGGCAGGGGTCAGGATCCGAGAGAGCGTTCTAGAGGCAAAGGTACAAAATCAAGAGGCAAAGAGGTAGTCGGAAAAGCAGGGTCGAGGTCCAGGGGAGAATCAGTAGTAAGACGAAGGCGTAGGTTGTGGGTAAGCTCTGGGAGAGAATCTCAATCGTGAGCAAAGACCGGGGGACTGATGAGGGTTTAAGTAGGGGACTGATTGACGCGTGCACGTTTGGTACGCGGAGAGCTCGTGGGAATGCGGGAGCGCTTGCCTGCGTGAGGGAGATTCGTGACAGTACCCCCACCTTCAGGGGCGGCTCCGGACGCCGTAGATAGAGGAGTAGCACGGGAGTGAAGAAAGTCCGAGATAAGGGTCTTATCCAGGATGTCCCATGCAGAGACCCAGGTTCTTTCCTCAGGGCCATAGCCGAGCCAGTCGACCAAAAACTCGAACCCCTATGCCAATGACATTTGAGGACCTTATTGACTGTATAGGTGGTGGATCCGGCGATGGAACGAGGAGGAGGCGGAAGAGATTGTGGTCTGGAGAGGGGTGACCTGTGGTAAGGTTTGAGAAGGGAGACATGAAAGGTGGGGTGAATGCGAAGAGTGGGGGGGAGAGCCATGCGGTAAGTGACAGGAGTGATTTGGGAAATGACCCGGAAGGGACCAATAAATCGAGGGCCCAACTTGCGGGAGGGTTGATGGAGAGAGATGTTGCGAAAGATTTATAATGGTGTGAGGCCTTTAGGAGGGCGCGCTGGGCCGTCTTCCAGAGTTTCCTTAAGGCAGAGATATATATTTGAACAGAAGGGAGGTCCGAGTCCGAATGGGGTTTCCGGAGGAGTGAAGGTTGATAACCCAGGGAGCATAGAAAGGGAGACATGCCAGTAGCCGAAGAGTATAGAGCACTGTGAGCATACTCAGCCCACGGGAGTAAAGAGGTCCAGTCGTCCTGAGTGGCTGAGATGTAAGCCCGCAGGTAAGTAAGGAGGTCCTGGTTAAGCCTTTTGGTCTGGCCGTTGGATTCTGGATGATAGCCAGAGGTAAGAGAAACGTTGGAGCCCAAAGCAGAACAGAAGGCCTTCCAGAAGCGCGAGATAAACTGTGGACCCCGATCAGACACGATGTCCTCCAGGATCCCGTGGAGACGAAAAACGTGCTGTACAAAGAGATTGGCTATTTGTTGAGCGGAGGGCAGGGAGGAGCAGGGAACGAAATGAGTTGCCTTGGAGAACCTGTCGACGACGACCATAATCACCGTGTTGCCAAGACTCCTGGTAAGGTCTGTGAGGAAATCCACAGCAATATGGGACCAAGGCTGTGTGGGTACTGGGAAAGGTTGGAGTAAGCCAGCCTTCCAGTGATGGGGCATCTTAATCCGAGCGCAGGTGGGACAAGCTCTCACGTAATCCGAAACATCAGCCCGTAAGGAGGGCCACCAGAAGTCCTCAGTGAGAAGTTCCAAAGTCCGGTGGGCGCCAGGATGACCCGAAGGGCATGAGGGAGGTACAGGCTGGTCCTTGAGGGCATTTCGGACGATGTGCTCGATGTTGGGATGGATCGCCGCAATTATCTGATGAGGGGGTATGATGGGTTCGGGAGAGAGTTCGAGCTCCGGTGGATCAAACAGACGGGAGAGGGCATCCACCTTGATATTCTTAGAGCCGGGGGTGTATGTGATGAAAAAGGCAAAACGGGCAAAAAATAGGGACCATCTGGCCTGGTGAGAATTGAGGCGCCGAGCAGACTGGAGATAGGAGAGGTTCTTATGGTCTGTGAGAATGGTGAACGGATGTTGAGCTCCCTCCAGCCAGTGCCTCCATTCTTCCAGGGCGAGCTTGATGACCAAGAGCTCTCTGTCTCCCACAGCGTAGTTAACCTTGGCAGGGGAGAGATGCCTGGAAAAGAAGGCACAGGGATGGAGAGATGAGTTGTCCCCAGAGCGCTGCGACAGGACTGCTCCAACGCCATGCGCTGATGTGTCGACCTCCAGGACGAAGGGCAGCGAGGGATCAGGGTGACGAAGGAGGGGAGCTGAAGTGAAGAGGTGTTTCAGGCGTAGAAAGGCACGATCAGCCTCATCGGTCCACTTGCCCAGAGTCGGACCCTAAAAGTGAGGGCAGAGATGGGTGCGGCAACGGAGCTGAAATCATGAATGAAACGACGATAGAAGTTAGAGAATCCAAGAAAGCGTTGAACCTGCTTCAAGTTCCGGGGGGTTGGCCAGTCCCTAATGGCCGCCGTCTTGGAAGGGTCCATCTCAATGTCCAGGGGAGAGATGACATAACCTAGAAATTGGACAGTGGAAACATGAAAAGAACATTTTTCTAGTTTACCATAGAGGCTGTTCTTAATAAGACGGGTGAGGACCTCTCTGACGTGAATAACATGCTCCTGAAAGCTACTGGAAAAAATTAATATATCATCCAGATAGACGAGCGCATACTGGTGAATAATGTCCCTGAAGATGTCATTCATAAAATTCTGAAAGACGGCCGGAGCGTTGGCAAGACCAAAAGGCATCACACGATATTCATAATGGCCGTGAGTGGTGATAAAAGCCGTCTTCCATTCGTCCCCCTCTCGAATGCGGATAAGGTTGTAAGCACCCGCAGGTCGAGTTTAGAAAAAATCTTTGTGCCACGAAGAGACTCTAGAGCAGCAGGAATGAGAGGCAGAGGATAACGGTTCTTAACAGTAATGTCGTTCAGACAACGGTAATCAACACACGGCCGCAAAGAACCATCCTTCTTGGTAATAAAAAAATAACTGGCTCAAGCAGGAGATGAGGACGGGCGGATGAAACCAGACTGCAGGGCGTCCTGAATGTAGGTATCCAGTGCCTTGGTTTCCTGCACGGAGAGGGGGTAAACACGTCCTCTAGGTGGTAAGGCTCTGGGGACCAGATCAATAGCGCGATCGTAAGGGCGATGAGGAGGAAGCGAAAGAGCTCTTCGTTTGCTAAAAGCAACGTGAAGATCGGCATACTCGGGGGGAATAAGTTAGGAGCTGACAGCAGTGGGTTAGGCAGTGATCACTCCAGGCAGTGAGTTCCTTGTCGGCCCAGGAAATACGGGGATTGTGTAACTGTAGCCAAGGGAAACCGAGAATAAGTGGGAGAGAAGGAGAACGGAGGAGGAGAAGCTGAGTACGTTCCAGGTGGGTGGCACCAATACGCAGGGATAGGGGAATGGTCTGCCACTCCACCAATCCCTGAGAGAGGGAGGAGCCATCGATGGACTGGATGCAGATGGGTGGGGAGACGGGCAGTAATGGAATCTACAATGAGGCAGCGAGTCCGGAATCTAAGAAGTTTCCCGCTGCACCTGAATCAATGAAGGCAAACAGGGATTCGTGAGAGTCACCCCAGGAGAGCGTGGCAGGGAGGGAGAGTCCAGAGGCAGAAGGGTTGAGGGAGAGGATACTGACCTTTGGAGGCGGACGGACGGAACAAAGGGGTCACACCGGACAGGAGACTCGGAGGTGGTCGGAAGCACCACAATAGAGGCAGCGCCCCTCTGACAGCCTGCGGTTGTGTTCCTCAGGAGGAAGAGTAGATGAAGAGGGCGTGGGAGGTGCGGCAAGAGTGGAACTGGGAGCATTGCGGCTGGCAGCCGAACGGAGCACGAGACGTTCGGTCCTTCATTGTTGTAGATGGACATCGATCTCGGTAGCCAAGAGATCAAAACTCTCCAGGGTCGGCGTATGGTAAGGGAATTGGGCTAGACGATCCTTAAGTTCCTTGGAAAGACCAGCACGGAACTGATGAATGAGGGCTTCTTGATTCCAAGCGAGCTGAGCGGCCAGAACCCGAAAGTCCATCACATATTCCTGGAGGCGGCAGAGTAGGAAGATTGCACCTGTCCGAAGGCGGCCGTCAGGGCTGCCTGGAACTGTGCTACGTCCGAGGTTTCGGGGGCATTCCTGGTGAGAAGACCTGCAGCCCACTGCATCGCCCTGCCAGAGAGGTACACGACCATAAATGCAATACGTTCGCGGTCGGTGGGAAAACAATCCGGATAAATGCTGAAAGCCATCTAGCATTGAGTCAGGTAAGCCTGACACATACTTGGGGTGCCATCAAATCAGTCCGGTGTGGGAGGAGGCAGGGGAGAAGAGAAGGCAAGAGAGACTGGTGGCTGAGTGGGATTTACGGGATGGTGGGAAACGAGAGGCTGAGGAGGGGAGCTGGAGACCAGGTTAGCGAGGTGTTGAACGCTGGCATTGAGCTGGTCAAGAGCCTGAGGGCGCTGGGACAGCAGCGCCATGGGATTAAAAGAGCCTGCGGGATCCATACTTTGCCTCACGATTCTATCACGCAGGGGCTGACTGCGGAGGATAGGGATCCAATGCGGTGCCCTTGGTAGGGTTGGCGCTAGACATAGGCGTAGTTGGAGAAAACAGGCAGGGGTCCGAGTCCGGGAAGGTGTAGTAGAGGTGTAGGCACAGAATCGGTAGGCGAAGGTGTAATCGAGGGAGCAGGCTGGGGTCGGAGTCTGGGAAGGCGTAGAAGAGGCGTCGGAGTGGATTCAGAAGGCGGAGGCGTAATCGAGGAGACTGGCAGGGGTCGGAGTCCGGGAAGGCGTAGAAGAGGCGTCAGAGTGGATTCAGAAGGCGGAGGCGTAATCGAAGAGACAGGCAGGGGTCAGGATCCGAGAGAGCGTTCTAGAGGCAAAGGTACAAAATCAAGAGGCAAAGAGGTAGTCGGAAAAGCAGGGTCAAGGTCCAGGGGAGAATCAGTAGTAAGACGAAGGCGTAGGTAGTGGGTAAGCTCCTGGAGAGAATTTCAATCGTGAGCAAAGACCGGGGGACTGATGAGGGTTTAAGTAGGGGGCTGATTGACGCGTGCACGTTTGGTACGGGGAGAGCTCGTGGGAATGCGGGAGCGTTTCCCTGCGTGAGGGAGATTCGTGACAATATAGTTACTAGTTAGTTATAATTTTTAACATTTACATTGTTATTCATTGTTCATTGTTATTCATTGAATATGTTCGCTGTTCAGTTATAGTTTATATTTCATAATTTACTTTTTTGTTTACTTTCATTTTTTGATATTTTTATTTTGTCAGATCAAATGCACATTTGACCAAAGTCTTGTAAATGATTACATTTAAAAGACATGGAAAAAAGTGCAACAATTTATTCCAATGCAATTTTAATATTACTATATTTGTCATTCATCCCTTATTTATATGATGCATGACAGTTATTATATTTATAATTTATACTAACATTGTTTTGTATAGATGAAACCTTTCCAAAATGTATAAATCATTAAAGATTATTAAAAACTTATTATTTTCCACGTGTAATATAATTAGAAAGTACAATAAGATGTTGTTTTAACGGTTATAAAATGATACGTCTAATTTATTGAAAAAGTTGTTTGTTTAATGATAAGTAAAGGACTTAGAAGTAAAAAGAGATGCTTCATATTGCTTGATTAATTTTAAAAACTAAGTTATAAATTCAGACGCGATTGCTGCCATAAGCGCTCCAGGCAGCAGAACGTTCGTTCTGTACTGCTGAGCTCCGCCCTTCTCCCTCTCTCGGTGCCGCGCCCCTCTCTGACGGAGCGCAGTGGGCAGTACGCTATTTTCAGAGCCTCTGATTGGGGAAAAAAGACCTGCTGATCAGTTTCACACAACAGGAAGAGAAAAGAATGGGATTTTTATTCTTCGAAACGTGTGTTGTCTTTATGAAATTCGTGTATTTTAAACGTTTAATTAGGAAGTAAAAACCTTATCACTCATTTTTCGCGCATAAAAAGTGGTTTTTAACTCTCGAAACCTGTTTTTATAGGTTTTAAAGTTGTGCAATGTCTAAGTTAAGCAGGAACACATCATTATATCTCATTTTTTATTTCTTTTTAAAGAATTTTAAAAATAGTTTGCCCAGCCTACAGTGTAAGCTCAAAGTATTACCGTGGTCCACTTTCTTTGTAACCACTATGTAAATGAAAATACTTTATTTTTTCATTGACAAAAAGTAACACCACAGCATTTCGTTGATCCAATCACGTATTCGTTTCCAATTATCCAAAGTAAGTTTTGAGAATCTCCAATTCACCATGCCTTTCACATGCTCATAAACGATATTAAATTAGGAACATAAACATATTATGTAAACTGTATATGGCTTGTATTGGTCGTTTAAAGAAAAAATACACAGCAGTATTCCACTTTCTTCCTAAACATTTTAAGCATCAAAGTCTTACATGTGGTTATTTTGGAAACGTTTTTATGTGCTCCTTCTGACTGTATTAAGCTTATATATTTTGTAAAAAGTTATAATGCTTTAACCTTTTCTGCGAATATGCTCGTTATCAGAGTAAACAAAAGCATAGAATTTGATTAATAGGGAATATAATATGGAATAGCATATCTAAAGAAATTATTAAAAGCAATTAAATATTAATTAAGGATCTAAATATGTGTATTTATATAGCTGGTAGCATTACTGTATCCCACTTTTTTAGTAAACACGTTTTATTAACACCCGAATTGCAGCGTGTGAGAAAAAGACAGAAAAAATGAATCCTGTTTTTTTTTATGGGCTGAAGCTCAAATCCTGCCTAACTAAAAATTAGACACAAGAAGAGAATTATTGGACAATGTTGTGAGGCTAAAGAAATTAATAATGATATTATTAATTTTGAATGGCTGCATCTGTATGTACTAGTGATTATGGTTAACTAGACTGCAAGTGTCGGATTTAAGTAGCTTTTAATTACTTTAACTTGTAGGTTGTCTTACAAGAGTTACAATAAATTAATGCTCATATTGTTCTTTTCCTTCATGCAACATCCTCAGTAAGGTTATTATGTAGAGAACAGGGGTGAGTTTCCTGAAAACGATGAATCTTAGAGACTAACGAGCAACTTTATGATGTACGTACGTAATGTACATGCTACTTTTTTGTGTGTTTCCCAAAACCCCTCTTAACCGGTCATTTAATGAGCGAGTATAAAGTACTTATTTGTTAACCCCACCCCTGATGTCGCTTAGCAAAAAGCATTACAAGTCAATTGAAAAACAATCGATTGACAATACTTTCGTTATATGGCTTTGGTTTTGGTACTTCAGTGCAATTAAATAAAAGCTATGATAAGTAATAAGAAGGAAACAAGACATCATTTAATTACCAATTAAGCGAAAGCGTATAAAGAGGCACAAAATCGGACACCTATTGTGTCTTTTCAAGTCTTGCCAAAAGAAGAGCGGCAGAATTAAGGAAAGAGAGGGCTAGAGGCGGGCAGATGACAACATTGCCCCTTTCCCCTGAAGAGGAAAGAGTCCTGGCAATCCTTGGGCCCGTTGCTGCAGAGGGAATATCTGGAGGGATAGATGTCTGTGGAAATGAGTTTCCAACATCACCACCCCACGCTTCCTCACCCCAGCATCTATCCCCCTGTTCCAGTGAAGATTCCACCCCTGGGCCATCTCAGACAGGCTCCAGTCAAAGGCCACCTCCTGAACCACAGGCACAGGTGAATGCCTGTGCCTGTAGTCAAGAGCTATTAGCTCTTGAAAGGGAGAGGCTGCAACTAAAGAGAGAAAAGCTCCAACTCAAACGTGAGCTTCTGGAGCAGCGAGAAAGGCACCACACAGAGCTAATGGAACTCAAGAAGAGAAAACTTGATGTGATGGTGAGACAGCTAGCTGTGTCCAAGGCACAGTATGACTGGCCCTCTATATCGGTGCCAATAATACTGCCTTTGGAACAAGGTGATTTATGGTGAACGTGTCTGGACTAGACTCTTCTATTGTAGTTTTCTATTTGCAACCTAATGTATATATTAATTTACTTTACTTTTTTTTCAGGCACACAGACACCGCCTGGAGGCAATTTGTAACTTGTTTATATATGTATATATATTGCATTTATATTATGTTAAATAAATTCATTGTATTAAGAATTTCCACACTCCTTCAGACTATGCAAAGTGTATATTTCTCAAATATACAGAGAATAACTCAATTACAATTACAGAGTATTTGGACAGATAGAAAAAAAAATTATGTGAAAACGGTAGTGATGATGGCCTGCCTAGCCTCCACACCAGCCTCGTATACACCCTGTGCTGCAAGATCAGGAATTTGTACATTTCTAAACTCCATCACTCCATCACTGAGTCCTCGTCATCACTGGGCAAGTGTACGCGTGCTCTAACAGCAATGTTGTACAGCATTGCACACACAACTATCACAGCGCAACACCGCTGAGGTGAAAATCTGATGCCACCCGACAAATTGTGAAGACAGCAGAAGCGCATTTTCCATATACTCCATATATTGTGTTCCACCACGCTGCGGGTTCGATGATGTGCTGCATTGTATGAGTCTTCAGCCGCTGTTTGGGGGTTAGTTACAGGTGTCAACAGGTATGCACGAAGGGGATACCCACTATCACCCAGTAGCCATCCACCACCAAACTCGTCATTTCTTGCCTTCTGACACACTGCCGAATTGGCCCAGATGAAGGCATCATGGGTACTCCCAGCCCACTTTGCCACAATATCCGTAAAAAGTCCTTGGTGATTGCAAATCACCTGTATGTTCAATGCAGAGAACCCTTTATGGCAGGTGTAACTAGGCTCCAAGAGACTAGGAGTATGAATGGGTATCAGTGTACCATCCACTGCTCCTACAACGCGGGGGATGTGGCTGATTGTGTGGAACCCTATGTTAGTTTCACACAGCGCTTCAGGGGTGCACGGAAATGTTATGTAGGTGCTTACATGGCGTAGAAGCAGTCTGGTGACTTTATGCGCACACTTACACACAGATGCCTTGCTGAGTCCATGTGCATCTCCGACAGTCTGCTGGAATCCTCTAGTAGCATAGAATCGCAGTGCTACGAGGAGCTGCACCACAGGGGTTAAAGCATAGTTTTGTTGGGTGGGTTTGGAAAGGTCTTCCTCCACTAGATTGAGAAGTGCCATTATTTCTATTCTTTGCAACCTGTATCTTTTAATTATTGCTGGGGAAAGAGGGTAGATTCCTCTTCCTCTTGGGGGCAGGGTTTCTGGTAGCAACTCGATGGGACAGTCGGAGGGACGATATGGTGGCAAGGAGAGTGCTCTTTGTTTGCTGAAGGCGTGGCAAAGTTCAGAGTACACGGAAGGGATCTTGATGACTTCATCTTGGGAGACATGGGCGAAGGAAAGTCTGAGAGGCAGGTGGCAGCATGGACCACGGCAATGGGGTCCCCAGGCCAGAAGTTCACCATCGGACCAGGAAATGTGGGGGTTGTGCCTTTGCAACCATGGGTATCCAAGAACCAGAGGATGTGAAGGAGAGTGGAGGAGGAGGAATTGGATGCTCTCGGTGTGGAGGGCGTCGATGCGAAGGGTAAGGGGAATTGTCTGCCATTCAAATAGAGCCAGAGGGGATCCATCAGGGGTGAGGAGGAGGATAGGGGGTGAAACAGGGAGAAGTGGAATGTTCCAGGTAGTAGTGAGTCCGGAGTCTATTAAGTTTTCCTCGGTACCTGAATCAACAAAAGCCAGAAGAGATTCTTGAAGCTCATCCCAGGAAATGATTGCGGGCAAGAAAAGACCAGAGGAGGAAGAGGAGGAGGGAAGGATACTGACCTTAGCAGAGGGCGGGGAAGTACGGAGGGGGCAGACTGGGAACGAGGCTCGGAGATGGTCAGATACCCTGAAATAAAGGCAATGCTCCTCAGAGAGTTGGCAGTGTTGCTCCTCAGAAGCCTAGTGAGGGGGGTCGTATGGGGAGAGGCGGGAGGCGAAAAAGGAGGGCGTTGAAATTGGGACCTGCGTTCCTGAAGTCTGATATCAATCTCGCCTAGACGGGAGATAAGGTGCTCCAGGGAGGTAAAGTCGAGTGGCAGGTAAGTGAGATGATCCTGAAAGGCAGTAGACAATCCGCAGCGGAACTGGTGGATGAGAGCCTCTTCCAAGGGATTTGGGAAGCCAAAAGGTGGAATTCCATTGCATAATCTTGAAAGGAACGGGAACCCTGGGTGAGAGATGTGAGATGGGAGATGGCTAAATGGTGGGAATGGAGCTGACCAAAAATGGATTGCATGGCAGCAGAAAAACAGTTGACGTTGGCAGTCACAGGGTAATAGCCCAGTCCAAGGCTCAACTGGAGAGGTGGGAGACCATAAAGGCGATCTTCTCTCTGTCAGTGGGGAAACAGTCAGGGCAAAGGTGGAAACTTTGAAGTTTTGCTGGATCTCCCTCAAATTTCTCCAGAGTGGGGAGGGGTAACGGGCAAGCGGCAGCAGCCAGGGGAGGGGCTGGCACGGGGGCCGTCTGTCGGGGTGGTGGACGGGTGGCATGGTTCACTAGGTGCTGAACCGCGGCGGTCAGTTGCTCAAGAGCCTGGGACTCCTGCTGAAAAAAGGCAGCAGTGTCATTCTGGTCCGCTGGATCCATGTTGCGGCTCACTATTCTGTTATAGAGGGCAGGTAGGAAATATGGATCCTGTGCATGACTCAGGGGAGAGAGAGATAGAGAGAACACCAATTCAAATCGCTAAGCAAAACGTATTCCAGGAAACAAGCAAGAAGGTCAGAAAATGAGAAAGACAACTAGAGAGCAAAAATCCAAAATGCAAGACTAAATCAAAAATGAGGGGCAAGCTAGAAGGTCAGATACCAAATATAAACATGTAATGAAATAATGCGCACTTGGGAGCTCGAGGACAATCTGAAATAGTGAGTGGGGAAGTGAGGAAAGAGGGGAACTAAAATAGTGACGGGAGTGAATGGTGATAGGTACATTACTTGCGGTGTGAGCGTTTGTTAAACACAGTTTGCATGGGAAAGCAAGACAGGGCAGAAACGTGTGTGGAATGCGTAACAGTTTCACCATCATTTGTAATTTGCTACTTGCAAATTGGACCTGCCAATTTTAACTTCCAGGAGTTTCAGGTTTAATTGAATCCAAGAATTGCAAAATTTGTCTCCTACTTTATAAGATCAGTGGAAGCCTTTGCTAATGTAAGATGATGATTTAAAAATTGTTAATCTGTGTGTATATATAAAATAAGTCATACTTAATTTAAGAGCAAATGGTTCAATCCTTTATAAAATTACTATAAATGCATATCTAATTTACTTGCCTCAAGGACCAGATAATAGACAACTGAGTGAGTGCTACAAACATTGCGTAAACTTTAAATGATGGTTTATTGTAAAGTGAAGTTTATAGCCCCTGACAAAGAATATATTGGATAGAATTATATATAGAGTATATACTTGTCATGGGGGACCGGACTTCGGAGGATTGGGGTCCTATGCGAGGCTCTTCAGAAAGGAAGGTTTGGAGTAGAGATGTGATATGAAGAAGTGGTCAAGTAGAAAAGCAGGGTCCAAAATCCTGGAAGGAGTCTCAGGTGCGTCGGTACCAAATCGGGAGGCATGGGCATAGTCGAAGAACAATAGCTGGGTCCAAAATCCGGGAAGGCGTCGAGGGTTCAGAGGTATCATTTCGAGAGGCAAAGACATAGTCGAGAACAAGAGCAGGGTCCAAAATCGGGGAAGGCATCTAGGGAGCGTTGGTACCAAGTCGGGAGGTGAAGGCATAGTTGTAGGGAAGCGTAGAGTCGAATTTCTGGGAGTCTAATACTAGTAAATGCAGTTTGGGAACGTACAAGTACAGAGCTCGGGGGGAGACCTCGATTGTGAGCGAGGAAAGGAAGACTAGTGAGGGTCTAAATAGTGCTGAGAAGATTGGTGCGTGAACGTTTGGGGAGAGAAGAGCTTGTGGGAATGTGGGAGTGCTAACATGCACGAGTGCGATTTGTGACAGTACCCCCCCCCCTTCAGAGGTGGCTCCAGATGCCGTAGGTAGCGGAGGAGAGCAAGAGCGAAGAAAGTCCGAGATAAGGGGATAAGGGTCTTGTCCAAGATGTCCCTTGCAGAGACCCAGGATCTCTCCTCAGGACCATATCCCAGCCAATCGACCAGATATTGCCTTGAACGCCTATGCCAACGACAGTCGAGAAGTTTGTTGAGCATTCTCCGTGTTACAGTATATCAAACAAAGGTTTCCTGCTGGAATAACTCTTCTAATTCTGAATACAGGAACCATAGTTATACATGTCAGTTTTTGACAAATTTATTTCTGAAAATAAAGTCCCCCTTTTTAAAAAGTGCATTATATAGTAACCTTAAAACAGAAAAACTATACTGTATCTGGTTGAGTGAAAATATTAGTTGTATATCTGCATATTCTGTCATCTTGGGATGAGAGAAAGGAGTGGCCTATACATATTAAACCAATACTTTTGGTATGTTTGTAGCTAGGTGTTAGAATAAAGGATATGATTCACTCCATCATTCCTCAATTGACACTTCTTTTAATTGTTTCTCCTATTATATAGGTCCAACTGTTGTGTCCAGAAATGAAAAAGTGAGGATAGACACTTTAATCAATCATTGAACCCTCTGCCAGAAGATGGCAGTGCTACAATTCTGCAGAAACCCTTTTGTGATGAATTCTCTTTGATTATTCATTTTATATTGAAGCTCATCTTAAACTGGTCTATTTCCAAGGAGACTAAAACAAGTCTTCTCCAACACAGAAAACGGTTTATTGCAAAACTAATGGGATTTAAAAATAAGTTGAAAAAAGTAGTTTTAATTTTTTTTATATGAATTTGTTTCACTATGACTGTATTGTTAAGCACTTATTGCTGAGAGAGATTGTTATTCGGTAATGCCTTAGCTATGGATATGGGATATGAAACAATATTTAATTTCATGGAGATTCTCGTTATATAGAAACGTAATGGCTATCTATGAGGATAAAGACAGTAAAGAATAATGTAGTCGTGAGCAGCTCTTGTCCTTGCAGGCTGTGAGATCTTTTGTTTTCATCCCTTGGTTATTTATAATTCAAACTATATTCTAAAGAGAACAAATTAAGCAGAACATCTAGGTCTTAAGTAGGAGGGGTTTAGAAACGTTTGGAAGATTCAGGACTCCAGACCAGGATAAAGAAGAAACAAATAATAATTTATGTACAGTATATCTTTTTGTACAAAGAAAGAAACTTTAGTTTTGAACAGAATTGAAAGCCTGACTATAAGTACTGTAGGTAAGATTCCATTCCCCATTGTTTATACTGTACTAAACACGCATTAGTAATATAATGCAAAGGAACAAGCAATAGGTTTATTCCATGATGAAAAAAGAAGAAAGAAAACATAACGTTTCGGCCATGGAGCCTTCTTCAGGTGTGTAATATAACTGTGGTGTTTAACTAATTTGGACTATACAGTATACATGCTTTTTTTTTGTCAAGTTCTTGAAACATAAAATATTAACATACAGTGTAGGTATGAATAGGTAGAAAGTATGCTTATTAATACAGTACAAGTTGTATCCATTACAAAAACTAAATACAGTATATCTCTTAAATTGAATAAAATATTTTGAATTGAACACACAAACGTATGTTCTGCTGCATCAAATGAAATTTTTTTTCAGTGTCTCTCAAACAGTGGTTGTCTAACCAAGGAAATAGAATACACTGCACAGTCATTTAGACTGATTACAGTTAATATAGCAGTTCTGTCTAGTCTAAATTGTCTTTTGGGTGTTCAGTCACACAAATTTTACCCATTTCCGATAGCTAGTCCCTTTTCTTTTCAGTGTGATTATGAATAATGACATTGATCTATGAAACAAAAAATTGAGTTATTCAAATTATACTTTCTTGTGCTATGAATCCCTATTGGTAGAATCTTTACTGGCAGTTGAGTTTTTTAGTTTCAGGACCTCTGAACTGTGAAATAATCTCCCAAAATGTGTACAGTAAGTAATACCCTTGTCTCTGTTGGATCTCTCAAATTGAAGCTCAAGACCTATTATTTGAGTGTTTTCCTTAGGTAATAATGTACTGTAACACTTCCTCATCTATTTTCTTACTACCTCGATCCTGGGACTGGAATCCATCATCTAGCATGCACATCCTGATGGCCTATTACATACAGTAAGTTCCTGGAACACTTCACTCAGGATTGCGGACCTTGGAGACCTGTTTATTCAGATAACCCTGATGAGAGACCCAGGAGAACAAGATACAAACTCTGAACACGCAGAGATTTTATCCATGGCTTATTAAAATTTACTAGGGACGACCACATCCAAGGATTGAATGTTTTGTGAATGCTTGGAATACTTTTTGAGAAAAGTTTGGCTCAACCCCCTTGGTTACTGAGCAGCCTCCTGGCCATAGGACGAGGAAGCCTTGAACCCCATTCAGACTGAATGAACCAAGGCATAGCCACAAGGTGAAAATAGGGTGGAGGAGGAATGCTTGAGATGAGTGCAAAAGGAGGCATTTGAGTTCAGCTTATGTACTGTAGCTAGTTTGGTGATGATGATGAGGTGCAGCTGTGTGAGATTGAATTATCATTGTTATCCCTCCTGAACTTCAGTTAATAACTTACATTTAATGTACCACAAATCCCCTGGAGACAGAGGCAGCCACTGAGCCTTGGGATGTGAGGTTTTCTCCTACTCTGTTTTTGTTTTCCTCTCCTCCAAGCACAGACAGTCAACTGTTGCAATGTTATGAACTACTGTACAAAGTGCTGTTGTGAACTATTGAGAAGGGCATCGTAGCAAAAAAGATTTACTGTATATGAAGTTGACTTGTATGAATCTCTTATCATAGTAAGGGAATAAGGTTCTAAATTTATTTATTGTAATAAAGGATATAAGGCAAAATGGAGTGTGCTACAGTAAGTCCAGGGAGAATTCTCGGTGGTGGAAAGAAAGCAGCATTATAGCATTGCAGAATGGTCCAGTTTGGCAGAAAAGAAAACGTGATAAGAACAGTCACTTCAGGTAGAAAATATGCGCTCTTAAGAAACATCTGTATATGGTGTTACATGTTTCATTAAAGTTCCCAAATGGACTGCAAAACCAGACTTTAAAAGAAACATGGTGGCAGATGGGATGGATTTTGTACATATTAATTTCTTAATTAAAGAAAATACATTTCTTAATCAAAGCACAACGGTGATTTGTAGGGCTGGAAAAGAAAATAGTTCTCTTTAGTTTATAGGTAATTTTTTTTTTCTGAGATCCACAATGGTCTTGAAATCTAATTATCTTCTCTGCATTGCAAGTGATGGATTGCATTTCTATCACTTGAAATTCAGTCTTACAAAATGCCATCATAGTTTAAGAGATCTCATATTTTTTGTCAGAAAGCCCTGTCCATGTTTTAGAGATGTAAGTTTGAATAAAGACTTTGCAGTGCTCCTTATAATGTAAAACATTTACTTCAATTTCTTCGGACTTTCTTGGTAGATTTTAAAATTTCTGAAGTTTCATGGCATGTTCATATATTTGTAGAAATATGCATGAAAGTGTACTTGTTTTACCTTATTACTTCTTTCATTTTTTCTTTGTTTGATGAAACATGGCACATTCAAAATGACAGTTTTTAAGTACATCTGTGTAATTGTTTTTATGAAGAATTAAACTATATATGGCTGTTGTAAGCAATTTCACATCATGTAAAAATAGTAAAGACATTTGTGTGAAAATTTGTTGTTTAGGATTACACAAACTCACCGATTAAATTTACTTATATTGGAAAAACTGCATTCTAAAATCAATGCACTGTTGATCCAGTATCCTGATTGCAATGTATTTCTATAAGTGGAAGATTGTAATGAGCATGGAAATGCAATAATGGGATTATTATGACTTAAGGGAGAACAACTGTTGCCTGCTGAATGTGACAGATGTCTAAAATATGTGCAGGTGCAATTGCTAGCATTTGGAAGCAGAATGGTTTTCAGTACAAAATAAGTACTCTGTTGTATGTTATTTCAGGAAATAACTATATTTTTTAAAAATGTAGTGATTTCAGTTGGATAATTTTGTATATATAGCATATATTATATATCACATTACTAAATTTACATACTATATAACTGTTCAAACAAGGGATTATGACTTGATATCTCCAGACATTCACCTATGTAAATAATACTCTGTCTAAATATGTAAGTAGATACATAATAAATACATAAATATACTGCAATTGAAAGGAATAATTTCACAGATGCCTATAAGGAACATCAAGATGTGAAATTCCTTTTTGTGTTCTGTGTAATGTTGCAGTAATTCAGAGAGAATTATTTTTACTCTTAACATCAGGGTTTAAATTATTTTGTAGTTTCATGTCAACTTGTCTCTTTGTATTGCAAGTAATGTGAACAAGAAGCAAGACTACATAAATTATTTATTACTGTTCTACTGGCCTTAAAAAGCACGAGACAAGGAAAACACAAATGATAGTGGTTATTGCTATTAATTTGGCTGACACTAATTCAAAGAAACTTGTATTTGTATCTCCTGTATTTCTACAGATGGGTATTTTACTGGAGCAATCGGAGTGAAGTACCTTCTGGCTCAAGGGTATAACAGCAGAGCCTCACTTGGGAATTAAACCCACAGCCTTCAAGTTAAGTGCAGAGTCCTAACCACTACACACTGATGCCTGTTATTAGCTAAAACAACGATTCTATTCACTATATCCCAAAAAGGGCACACTGTCAGCTGATGATGGCAAGATAGATTTTGCTGAGGTTTTCTTTAGTCCGTTTGAGATTTTATTCAGAACTACAGTACTAGCTTACTTTATTTTCTAGATTTGACTAGATTTTAGTTGCAAATAAGTGTCCAATTTTACCTGCCAACCCTAATATGTTTTGGGGGAAACTAATGAATTTCTACAAACCATAAGTTACTACTTATATGTTCAATGATTAGTGAAGAAATTAACTGTTAGTATATTGCTTATAACACAAGCACCAATTACTGACTATATAAGTCTAGGTAAAACTGTTATATAACAAGTATCAATCACAGACAATAATACATTATATATAATTCCCCTCCCCACTATTTACAATCCCTCTCCCTACAAAATGAAAAAAATATATAAGTACAGTAACCAAACACCTTCTAGACAACCTAGTGCACAATACTTAGCTACTTGGTGGAAGTTCATAATTGCATTAAAACAAGACATTTTAGTAGACCTATTAATCAAGACATTCCTGTAAAATTCTGTCCAGGAGTCAGCTGTCCCCAATTCTCCTGGAAGTTCAAAATGTAACATTGCAAGTAAATGTCAAGTTCTTGTTTAAAACACTCCATCTGGCTGTTACTTTCATGATAAACCTAGATTAAGTTCAATGAAATACCAAGTTTCTTGCAGAAGGCCCACCAAAATCTGGAGACAAACTGAGGTCCCCAATCGGAAATGATATTGGTCAGAAAACCATGAAGTCTGAAGATTTCCTTGTTATAAATATCAGGAGTCAGAGGAACAGAAAGTAATTTGGGTACCAGAATGAAACTGGCAGCCTTAGAGAACCAATCAATAACTAACAGATTTATAGAGCGTGCTTTTGAGAGGAGAAGACTGGTGATAAAATCTCTGGATATAGGTGCCCAAGGATGCTGTGGAGAGGGCAAAAACACCAGCCAGAAGTGTCCTGGAATGCTTGTCTCAAGGCTTACAGACCGAACATTCTACCACATATGAGTCAATGTCCCCTTTGAAGTTAAGCCTCCAAAAATGCCTTTGAATAAGTTTCGCCATTTTAAGCATGTCTGGAAGACCGGCCAAACTAGAGTCATTTCCCCACTGTAATATAATGAACCAAGATGAAGGGGAAACAAATAATTCACTAGGTAGGGAGTTCAGGGAGCTCAAAGCTTCTTCCACAGCCAACAATGTAACTCCAAAAATGTGAGTGGGTGGGATGATGAGTTCTAGAAAGAGCCCCGGCTTACAATTTTAAGAACCCGGCCTACAGGAAATAGAGACTGAATCTAGAACACAGCAGAACAGAATCCATCTTGTCTTATGTGAATTAAGCTGCTGGGCTCCCACAATGTAAACCAGTTTCTTGTGGTCAGTTAATCTATGAAAGGATGAGCTGCCCCTCCAATAAATGTTGCCACTCTTCAAAAGCCAGACTCACTGCTAAGAGTTCCCTAATTGTCCACATCCTAGTTATTCTCCACCGTTGCACTTGAATATATGAAGGGAATTCTATTGGTACCTTGCCCTGCTTCAGATAATGTTCAAGATTTGTCCAGTGAGCCAACTGACTCCAGGGTGGTTTCAGAACAGAAAATGCTGTTATGCCTCATGTTGTCTTGTCTTGTCATGAGAGAGTATTTTATGCATTTCTTTTCCTCTCTGCCTGGTGATTCTGGGTTTCCCTTGGCTGAGACGTTACAATCCCCAGATCGATTGTAACCTGAAGCTCTAAGTGCCAGAAGAAAGGCATATTTTCACCTCTCACATTGGCTATGGCAGGCCTCTCTACCACTTAGTTGCCGACTGAAAATGCAGAAGCACATCTTCAACAAGGTTGCTTGCCCTCTCCCTTGCTTAAGCCCAGAATATGGTGGAACTAATAGATGAGAATTTGAAAAAAGGGGTTTATTTGGCTGTCATCTTATCTGGCTGAGGTATGCTTTTTCTTTGTAGCACAGAAAGACAGACCCTTTCAGCCTTGTATGGACTATCATGGTCTTAATAAAAATACTGATAAATACTCCCCCTACTTTAAATCTCCTCTCTTTTGCCTATTATATTATTCTTTCAATAGATTGATTTGAGGGGGGCATATAATCTGGTACTTTACTTACTGTACGTACAAGAGATGGTGACAAATGGAAGACAGAATATTTAGTTATGCCATTTGGAGTTTGTAATGCTCCTGAGAACTTTAATGATGTCTTTCATGACATGCTGGATAGATGTGTGGTTGTATACATTGATGATATTTTAATTTTTTAACATTTTTTTAGAATACATCCAACAATGCATTGGGTCCATTAACACAACTTCTTAGTGAAGCTGGAGAAGTACAAGTGGTCTCTTTTCCTGGCTATCACATTTCCACAGTTTCAAAAATCTGAAAATGGTTCCACTGAAGGTGGTGGCTGTAAGGGATCAGCCTACTCCCTTTACTTTGAAACAGATTCAGCATTTTTGGGGTTTGGCCAACTACTACTTGGACTTTATTTGTAATCTTGCATAGTGGAGACGCCTATCGCAGAACTCAGGGCAACTCGAATCAGGACAATTGGATTTCAGAGGCAAGAGGGCATTTGACAATCTCAAATTGTTTACAACTGCACCAATGTTGAAGCATTCTGACCTTTCAGTACTTTTTGTGCTTGAGGTAAATGCATCTGGTGTGGGAATAGGGACAGTCCTCTCACAGCAGTTCAGATCTCTGAGGAATGCTCAGTAACGAGGTAAGTAAACATGCACAAAAACGCAGAAACCAGGAAAGAAATCACTAAGACTGAGACCAGAGACCAGGAAAGAAATCACTAAGACTGAGCATGGGCATGTTGTAGGGGCAGGTCTTAAATGCCCATATTAAATGCAAGCTAGTGGGTCTGGTTTCCCCCTGATCTGTTTGTTGTAGCAATGGGTTAAATGACAAGTCTGCAGCTCTGTGAAGTTGCCCCCCTATACTATAGACAGCACAAACGATGAAACCCACCTCATTCGTTAGTGCTATGTTTGTGCCGTTAAAAGAAGCATTTGTGGTGCTCTGTTTCATGATGTCACTCAACCCCCTTCAACATCGTAGGGAAACCAAACTGGCCTCATTCGTTAGTGCTACTGTACGTTTGTGCTGGTTTGTGCTGTTGAAAGTAACTTCCCAGCTTCTTTCTTTCCCAAGATATAGCGCCTTCTTTTTTGGGAGTGTGAAAATTTTCCAAAATTTTCTGGTCTGCATGTGTGAGACGGTAGAATTCCCAGTGTTTGGCAATTCAGTTATGAACTACCAGAGTCAACCAATTACTTCTTTTCACAGCTATGAAATATTGAGATGCGCTCGTTAAAGCCTCTTTGTAAGAACATGCAGTTGTTTGCTAATGTTCACCTTTTAAGGCTACATTCGCAACTTTTCACCAAACATGGATGACAGCTGAGATCAGCTGTGCTATACAAGAGAAAAAAAAATAAAAATAAATACAGCAGCAGGCTGGATAGCAAACCATATATTTCTGAATATATCCACATGAAGTGGAATGATCAGATAGCAGAGACCCCAGAAAAAGGAAGATCAATGACAAAACACAAACCTCTGAGCGATTTAAGAGTTTTCAAGTTTATCATGGGCTAAAATGTCCATTTCAAGTCAAGTTCAAGTTTATTGTCATTATCCTCATATACAGGTATATGGTATAACGAAATGCTGTTTAGCTAGCTCTCAGACAGTAAGCAGTACAAAACAACAACAACAATACAATTGTATAAGAAAACAGGCAATGTGCAAAACAACATCAGATGTGCAAAATCATACATCAACAGAATTAATTATAGAAAATTATGAGAAGTGAGATTATTGACATGTGAGGTAGAGATAGATTTCAATTTGTGTTTGAGTTTTGATAAAGAGAGAAGGCACTGTGAGGGTTCAGATCGTAGTTGAGAGAGGCTGGAAGTTTAATAGTTTGATAGTGTGGGGATAAAAACTGTCTCTGACTCTGGTAGTCTGGGCCCAAATGCTCCAGTACCATTTTCCAGATGGTGAAGGGTCATACAGTCTGTAGCTGGGGTGTGTGGTATCTTTGATGATGCTTAGAGCTTTCCACAAGCACAGTCTGTCATAAATGTCCTGGATGGATGGGTGAGCAACCCCAGTGATGGACTAGGCAGTTTTCACCACCCGCTGTAGGGCTTTGTGGTCAGCAATACTGCAGTTGCCATACCACACTGTGATGCAACCTGTCAGTGTGCTTTCTGTAGTGCATCTGAAAAGTAAGTGAGGATCTGGGGACATATCTTAGTCTTCTTTAATTGTCTTAGGAAGTACAGGCGCTGTTGTGCTTTCTTAATCAGGCAGGTGGCGTTGAGAGACCATGTGAGGTCCTCGGTGATATGGAAACCCAGGAATTTGAAGTTACTGACCCTTTCCACTTCAGTCCCATTGATGTAGATAGGGGCATGGCTGTTTTGCAGTTTTCTGAAATCAACAATCAGCCCCTTGGTTTTGCTGACATTGAGGGTGAGGTTGCTGTCTTCACACCACGTTGTAAAGAGACTGAGAGATTGACCTCCTCCCTGTAGACCCTCTCATCATTGTCTGTGATCAGACCTACAACTGTGGTGTCATCGGCAAACTTGATGATGGAGTTGGTGTTATGTTTGGCCTTACAGTAGTAGGTGTAGGGAGAGCAGAGCAATGGACTAAGCACACACCCCTGGGGTACTCCCATGTTCAGAGTTACTGTGCGGGAGGTGTGGTTTCCAAGCCTGACAGTTTGAGGTCTGCCTGCCAGAAAGTCCCGAATCCGGTTGCAGAGGGTTGTGTCGAGACCCAGTGCACTGAGTTTCTTGACTAGTTTCTCTGGAAAGATGGTGTTAAAAGCTGAGCTGAAGTTGTTGAATAGTAGTCTTGCGTATGTGTTCTTTTTATCCAGATGGAATCGGGCAGTGTGTTTGGCAATGGAGATTGCGTCATCTGTGGATCTGTAGGCAATTTGCCGGTAGGCAAATTGGTACGGGTCCAGTGTGTCTGGAATGGTGTCCTTAATGTGCCCCATGACCAGCCTCTTGAAGCAATTCATGATGACAGGTGTTAGTGCCACCGGTCGGTAGTCATTAAGGCATGTCACTGTGGTTTTCTTCGGTATTGGGAGGATGGTGGTTGTCTTGAAGTAGGTGGGGTTCTAGAACCATCTTATACGTACCATTAAAGAAGAGGAAGATGAATATGGAAGAAGAGGAAAAATTGTTTTCAAAAGTTGATGTGTAAATTAACTTAAAAAATTACCCAAGTCCCATACAAATCCACACAAACATTAATTTCTGAAGGTTTTTGTATGAACTGCTGTAGATGACTTGATGTTCTCGGTCCTTCTGCTGTTCTTTTTTTCTGTAGGTTTTATTCATTTAAAAAAATCAAGATTTTTTTACAGCAGCATTTAATGTAATTTTAAGTCCAAGATTTAACACCATTTAACACACCAGTATTTTATAGTTTAAAGTGGAGAGCACTGCTGTGAAAAATGCTATGGGGGAAAAAAGTACATTGTTCTGCAGCTTCAGCTTAATTAGGAAGCTTAGGGTTTTTTTCCAGTAGAAAGAGAAAAATATTATTTTATGCCATTTTACTACACCCATCACATTACTCATTTTGTAAAAGTAGACAAAAATAACACTGTAGATGTTAGAGACTCACATTTCAAAATATAACCAAATTTTGGAGCAACCTCAGAGACTGAATCACCATTGGTTCGGCTGAAACTATACCTAGTGGTTTTTTTTAGATATTTTTCAACATAGTAATAAAGGCCTTGTAATAAAGTTTGTTAAAGATGTTTTAAAAGAACACTTTGCAGTTCAAGAGAAGATGATACATTTTTATGTCAACTTCCTATTCATATCCATGAAGAAATGTTTGATTTACAGCATATGCACCAGATAGCAATAACAGCAGATGTGAAAGTGAACATATTGCTGGTATCTACAGCAGCAAATAATGGTACACATTTACCATGTTTTTTGTTCACATCATCCCTTACCATTTGCTAATTCTGTGTCCCATTTAAACTCTTTATTATGAAATAAGAGGAACTGCTATTCACTTCATATCACAGGCACTAAATGTAGTTTACAAGTGATGCTGATTACTAAAAGCCCATTTAACTTGTATAGGAATTGTAACCTAAAATGCATACAGTATATATGGTTGCATACTTATTTTCAAGTTGTTGAATTAGATGTCCCACCAATTATCTTTTTAACAGAACAGAGATGTAGATTATCTTGCAAAGGTATTCAGACCTTTCCTATGTGTGTCGCCTTTTGTGAAATGACAAAATTATGTATACAATTTTTTTATTTATTAACTTGCATGTTCAAACTGAATACTTCTAAGGATTAGGTAAGTTACAATAAATGTAAGCATAAACTCAAGTGAAACTGAAACATGGTAATTGCATAAGTATTCAAACCCTTGAACTCAAACTCTGGTGGAAGCACATTTGACAGTGATGACAGGCACAGGTCTTTTGGGTTGGTTTCTATTGCACCTAGCTTGTGCAATATTTTGGCAGACTTGATCAAGCTTTCTCAGATTGCTTGGAGATTGCTTTTTGACAGCAGTTTTGAAGTATTTTCACAGCATTTTCAGGATTAGATCACAACATTGACTGGACTGCTTTCTTATTCTTAGGCCACTCCAATGTGGCTTTGGCCTTTGCTTTGTCACCTTTAAGGTTTACCTTTAAGATTTGTCAGTATTTTTTTCCATCCGTATTTCCATCAGTCTTGACAATTATAGTATCTCTGCTCAAGAGTGGCAGAAAAATTAGAAAATAATGCCTATGCCCTTCATGATGGTTAAATGAGTGAGCACTATGTTGCATTATGCACTATATTGAATTTGTCGGTTATGCTTAGCATGTACAGTAGATGAAAATGTTACAGTTTTTTCTTGTCTGACCCAATAACTTTTTTACATGTGTTTGCAAATGGCACCTTATGTGCTCTTTTGCAAACCCCATGTGGGATTTGAGATGTTTTTATTTCCATACAGGCTCAATTGTGGTGAGACCAGAATATAGCTGACACATGGACATTTTCTCCTATTTCATATCCACCACTAAATTTTCTGCTTGTTTCAACATTGCCTAAAAGTAGTATCCCTAACTAACTTCCTCTTTGCCCAGCTGCTCAGTTTGAAGGGACAGCTAAATCTAGACAGTCTGGGTGCCTTCCTCATCTTAATAATTGACTTCATCCTGCTGAAAGAGAGATTAAAGATTGTAAATGTTTGTAACCTAGTCCTGATCTGTACCTTTATACAATGTAATACTTTGATTTGTTTTGAAAGCTCCTTTGTCTTCATGGTTGAATCTTTCCTTGAAAGTTACTACCTGACTGTGGGGCCTTACAGATTTAGGTGGATTTATTGTGAAATCATGTGAACCACTACTGCTGCATGCTCATAGAGGCCACTCAACTAATTATGTGGCTTGTTAAGGTTATTTTGTGCAACTAAATTTAGTTTTGCCACCTAAGCAAGCAAAGGCTTATGAAAACTTGACTATGAAATAAATTATGAAATAATTAGCAAAGGCTTATGAAACCATTACTTTTCCATTCCTCTTTCATATTAATTATCTAGTCACATATTTTTTAATGTTGAGTAGGTTCGTGTATATAACAAATTAATTGCTACTTTAAAGTGTCAGGACTGCAAATGTAAAAGCAAAACATGAAAACTGTGAAAGGATCTGAATAGTTTTGAAAGGCACTGGACAGTTTACATTAATCATAGCTAGGGTATTTTAAATATTTATGACTTAAAATGCAGAATAACCAAATTAGGATCTAGTTGCTAATTCAATTTTAAGGAGTAATGTTGTCAAATGAATAGCAATAATGCTATTATTACTACGATGCTATTATTTATTATTACTACGAATAATAAATGATGCTATGCTGTGCCTAGTATTTCAGTAAATACTACTATGTTATTTTAGATCCCTGTGTACTTCCATGAAACCTAGATGATATGTCAGTAGTGAAGGATAGACAGTAGTGAAGGGCAAAGTGAGAATACATCAGAAACAAGAATCAACAACAACAAGGATAGACAATTTTGTATATTTGTGTGATACTGTAGCTAGGACACATGCAGTAGACAAGAAAAAGCAACAACAGACATTGAATAAACTATTGAACTTTTCTTTTGGTGAGTTTGTCACTAAAGTCCCAAATGCATGCTGTGTATATATATTGTTGTTTGTTGGATACAATATGCAGGCTGTTAATGTTCCTTACCTTGAGATGGACTTTGGATGCTAAGTGGGACTATATCTGTTGTAGCACGTTTGGGCAGCAAAGGCATTTAATTCCATAAAGCACCTGACAAACTTCATAACACCCCCAGTAACTATAGATGCAAGCAAGGTGGCTTGACAACTTACAAGGCTGGAATCTCCCCAGAAATTTCCTGCCAGACAATGTCACCAACACCATCTTTGAAAAGCAAGTAGCAACACTGGAAAACTTTAAAGACTTTTTATTTACTGGAGTCCTTCCTGATGAATCAAAAATTGATTGAGAATTGGACAATAAAGGACTCAGACCAAATTTAAAAATGCTTTTTTTTCCATACTTGAGACGTTGAAGTTGAATGGTGAATGTTAGGAGAAAATAATCGCAAGACAGCTTCTGCTACTAGTAGTAAGCCTTCTTCATTTAACAAAGTTACTTTATATTGACTGCTGTTTCCTGTACTCTGTGACCCTGAATCGAAAGAAGCAGTCAGAAACCAGATGGATGTTTCTTTTTCTGTTTTTAAGGGAACAATTTTAAGTATTTTTTTATTGACTAAAATACAGTTTTATCATATTTTTTTCAGTTTTCTGTTTTACTGTTTCACAGAAACACTGATTAATTTTATTGAAACTAAGAAATAACCCTTGCATACTTTCTTTGGATTGGTCCAAGACCACGTAGTTGCCTGTTATCTTACAAAATTCCCATAGACCACATGGGAGCCTATGGAGAAATAGTACCAATTGTGGAGCCAAATTAATCCAATCCAAAGATTGTATACAGAGATACAGTATAAAAATTAAAGAGAACTGAGAACACATCTTAGTTCATGCCAAAGTTTCTATAAAAAGTTTTAAATGCATAATTCTTCATATTTTTGTGTTTATTGTAATTTAGAACAGTTGTTTTAATTTTACTTATTTAACATTTTATGTTTCTCTGTTTTATTTGGCAACTGCAAAGCTTAGTTTAAGAAATGTTTTTATTGTAACTTAAGTAAGTGCAAAAAGAAACAATGTTAGTTTAAAATAAATGCAAAGTAACAGGTTTCTCTTTTTTATATTTTGAGAGTTCAGATTCTACAATGACCAATGAAGAACTTAATATTACAAAATGTGTGTTGCAGTTTATAAAAATGTGAAGATCATTAATCATTAAATCTGCACATCAGATATTAATGTAGAATTTGTGGGATGAGGTGGGATGATATGTGGTACGTTCAATGGGAAGACACCACTGCAGGTAACTCTTTTTTATTTTAAAGTTGGTAATGATATTTCCTCCTTCACAAATTCTGGGGTGTCCTGATTAAACTCACTGGGATTTTCTGATCAAGTTCCTTCAGGCTGTCTAAATTTGATAAATTCCCTAAGATGCCGGATCCACATTCCAAGTATGTTAATAAAGTAAAACCTATTACTTGCTGCTGTATATACAGACAGGGTTAAAAAAAAAAAGCTGGGATGAGTTCCATAGAGGAAAAGTGTATCTCTCAAAACTGGCCACACTAGTGTACAAATAAACGGAAAATAAAACAAGACCACAATTCTTGATGACAAGTTTTTTTTTCCTGTTTAGGGTGTGGGTAGCAAAAAGGTTCAGGGAAAAACTTTAAATAAAAACTAGCCCGCATTACTCCAATGCACACTTTCCACACACATTGGAAGACAGGTGTTCTATTTAACCACAAAGTTAACAAATAGTCAAATGTCCAGTAAATTTTTAAGCAGGAGTGCAAATAAAGTGATTAAATTCCCCAATTTTCCCCTAACTTCTATTAATTTAAATAAGAAGGGCTCATTACATTTATTAAAAAAAATTAGATGATAATTAGATATTTCCAGCCACAGTTTTACTCTATTTTCATTGTAAACCACTTATAAATGCATTTTTATTTCAAATGCATTGAAATACAAAGCAAGTTTACAATAAATAACACTAAATGCTATTGTATGTAGTGTGGAGAGCTTGTATGAAAATAATACATTTAACAGAATAAAGTTGATCACAGCTTGTGATTGAACACAATGCATACAGAGATAAAAAGAACTTCAGTAAAACCAAAGCTACTCATCTTAACTGATGAGAAAGTGGTATTTCTTTGAAATGACAACATTAGAAGACTAAAAAAATATTTTCTCAGTCCTGAGTCTGTCCAACACTAGGCAAAAGCTAACTCTTCTCACAGATGCATTCTCCTGGGTTTTTTTTAAATCTCAGTATGGAAACCATAAGGAAGCTTCTCAAAGACTGGTGGGACCAATAGCAACACAGAAAGGGTGGTTACTATGACAACCAGAGATGCAGGTCAACAGGGGGTGAGCTCAGGAGATGTAGTATTGTTTGAACCAATGATGGGACACAATTGGCTGAATCTGTAATAAGTAACCAAGCCAAATACATTAACCACAAATCAGTGCATTTGGATTGTGGAAACCTGGTAGAAGCATGCACTCTTTTGGTAGTAGTAGGAGTCTTCTTGAGTCTACTGTACTTACAGTACAATTACTTTGTAATTACATTAATTACATAGAGCTTTCATACTAATAGCTTCAAGCCAACAAGTGCTGTCTATTTAAATTCTTTAAATTGTTCTTTAAAAACAAGGTGAGTATAAATGTAAAAGCAACAGCTGAAGATCTACAACACTAACATATTCAGTATTCAAACTGTTGAAAACTACAATTCAGTGCTGCCTGCATGAATTTCAATTTAATAACAACATCTTAATGGTCAGATGGAATGAAAATTGAACCTTTAGGATATTTCATTAGTGTTACGTTTGGTGTAGATAAAACGTTGAAGCACATGCGGAGCAAATACTCACGCCCACTGTGAAATATTTGGTCTATTATGTTTAGAACATATACCAGTGGCTGAAGCCTTGGTTTCCATTTCCAAGAAGCTCAATCTTGGCCAAAAATGAACATTCCAGTATAATTATGATCCAAAATATATGCCCAAATTGACAAAGAAATGGTTAACTGCACACAAAATAAATGTACTCCACAGGCCATCTCAATCTCCCAAACTCAATCCAACTGACCATTTGTAATTATGCCTCAAGAAGGCAGTTCACAAATGGAAACCAAAGGGTCTAAAGGATCTTGAGAAATTCTGCCTTGAGGAATAGTCAAAAATCCTAAATGATTTATAAAATCTTAATTTCCTGGTTGTGATTTATACAAAATGTGTTTTTTGGTCTTGGATTAATGTATTTTGATTAATGTGGCTCTTCTCTGTGCAGTACTATTAAGATTACACTATAACATTTTTGTTTTTTTAACACATTATCCAATCCATTACTCATTCTATTACCTTATGTTTTTTGTTCCATTTTCCTGGAAGTTGGAGAAAAATTAATCTGGAGGGCATTATACATCACATTCTCTAGCAGGAACATCTGTTTTGGTTGTTTTGCCAGTACCTCAAAGAACTTCCAAGTCTTTGATGAAGATAGGGTACACCCTACCAGGTAAAACAAAAAACATATTCTGAATTTTGTTCTTATCTTGGGAAACTTGACACCTTGTCACCACCTTGATACCACCTTGATCTATTCTGACAATAATGGACTTTGGACTGCTATGCTTTCATGGGCAATAACTGACATTATTTCCAAGCTTTTTGTTCACAAAAGCAACTTACATGCTACAAGCATGTTTAGACTCAGGCTCTATGGTTAATAGCCTCCAAATCATTTCTTCATCCTCTTTGTAGGTACATAAATCTGAATTGTTATTCTTTTGTATGAGCCAGTACTTTATGTTTACCTGCAAAATAACTCAGTTTTCTGGGTCAGGAATATAGCATGTAACCCTAGCTTGCTGTCATCTCAAAAGAGCATAGAATAAAGACAAATATCAGTAAAATCCAGGACAGGAGCTTTAAGAAATATTACTTTAAGATCCTAAAAAGCTGTTCTTAGTCATTACCCATTTTTGCAACTTCTTTTTCTGCTGATCTTGTACTTGTACTATAGCCATTCCTACAACCAGTCAATGAAGGAGAACTGTGATTTGAGCAAATTCCTTGATTAAATGATGGTGATATCCAGTAACATACAGAAGACAACATATGCCCTGTACTTTTTGTGGTGTCATTCAGCTGCCAACGGTATCATCAGCGTCTTTTGACTTCTTGCCATCTTCTTGTGGTTAAGTACTTGCTTGCACTTACTAGGCTTCAGCTTCAAACAACGTTGGATTAGTCTAAAAAAGCACAATCGCAAATCTATAGATTTAACAAGAAATCAAACCTTTGTTAAACCATGGAGCAAAGCTGCCATCTGAACACCTCTAAGTCAGAATCCCCCCCAAAAGATCATACAAACCCATAGAATTTGTGTTTTTTTTCACATCTGGCAATAAAGCCAAGGCAACTTTATTTTTTCTTTTCTTTTTTTGACTGGTGACAGATTTTTCTATAGGTGGAAAACGGAAGGAATTTGGTACGTGACACCGGTCACCTCGCAATAGTTAAGACTCATTCATCATTCTTACCAGTACAACTGGCAAGGCTCAAGATTTTGACAATCCCTATTAGCCAGGCATTCAACACACTTTGCTGCAGGTGGCAGGCTGGATGTGAATAAGGAATTATTGCAATAGAAACCTGAAAGGATTAAGGATTTTGAATAACTCACTTCTTAAAAGCCTCCATTAAAAATACAAGTTGAGTGGTATAGATTTAGTTAAGGGATCCTTCAATTGCCACAAAATAAAATGCCTTGTCATTAGTTTGGTACCTATAAATCTGGCCATTAGGAGTAATTACAAGTAAGGACAATGTAAATTTGTTAGAAAACATATGCATGGGTGCAGTTTGGATGATGTGTTTGTGCAATATTTGGCTACACAAAAATGTAGCAAGGATTGTAGTGGTAAGTCAGATAGAATGATAATTATTACAAATGAGTACGTACAAAACAAAATGGCCAAGGTTTTGCAGGTCACAGTGATGAGACGACTGACAGCCTAATCTATTTTCAGAAATATTCAGTGGGAAATGTTAGCCTGAATTAGCTGAAGAAGTGGATAAACTCCAGTAATTGAAAGAAAACATTGTTTCCATGTTTTTTTTGGCTTTTTGTGTTCCAAGAGAGGCTTAAGTATAATATGACATTTAAAGGTCAAATGTCTGAACCATAAATAAGTTCATAATAGTCCATTAGTGAGATAGATTTTCTCCTAGTATGATAATTTTATCCAAAGATGTTGACAAAAATTACATCTTGACAAGACAGGAATTGAGTGGTGACCTAAATAGTAATGGGAAAAAAAATATGGTTCCTTTTTTCAGGTTTTAAGTTCATTGTTTAAACATATTCTTGTGCTTTTCATAGGATTTTCAGAGAGCTCGCCTAACAAACCCTTTGGTTTCCAAAAATGTTCTAAACTTAAAAAAATATATATTTTTAAGGAAAAGAGGTTAATTGTGTCTGCATTAAAAATACCTTCACCTATTAATAGCTCTTGAAAAGTAGGAACAAATCAGGGGGTGTCTCAGGGATTTGGCCTGTAGCATGCAAAGTTCAACAACTGCAAATGTGAGTCCATAAACACAACAACATATGACTAAAGACATGGTGAACTGAAGAAGCTTCAGTTTCTTTGGCCACTGTACGCCTTTTTATGACATAGGCAGTAAGACAGAAAAGCTAAAAATAGAGTAAAAAAAAACAGAGAGAAAAGTAAAACATCAAAGGACCAGTAAATTATATGCTTATACCAATTTCTGATACCCAAATGCCAGGAATATCAAAAAGCAAGAAAGAGAAACTACATTATTATACAGTTGTGATATATGTGATATATTTACACTGTTACAGTGCAATGGTAAAGAAAACAACAGGAATGATGAAAGGTTCATAATATTAGAGAACCATTAGTTAGTTTTGATCATAATATTATATGGAACTAAGTATTGATGCAATATGATATGCAGGCGTAGAATCAAAATAATACATTTACAATTTCAGGAAAGCAGACTATGAAGGAATTAAACGGGTCTAAAGAGAAGTAAAGAGAATATGAAATATCAAAGATATGGAATCTTTAGGAACTGGAATGTTGACATGTTTAAAAGGTTCGCTGCCTGTATAGATTTATCCCAAAAGAAAAATAAGTTAAGAAAGTGGTGGCTCTGGTGGTTTTCAAAAAAGAAAAAAATAAGGAGAAAGAAAGCCCTTCATAGAATGAAGAACATCCAATTAAAGAAAAAATGCATTAAACTGCAATAATTAAAAATATATTAGGCTGAAAGAAAGAACATTGCAAAGTTTTAAAATACATTTTAAAGTATTTTCAGTACTGATGGTATTCAAACAATTGAACTAATGTAAAGAAGGGATTTAATAGATTGTGTACAAATCTCAATAGTCACTCAAGATAAGGGTAATATCCATCGATTTCATATTTGCCTTGAAAGGGGTATTTATACGTAATTTTAATTAGAGACAATAATAAGAATTGTTATCATCTGTACAGCACAAGGAGTCTTGGGGACATTTCTTCATTCCATATATTTTATTTTATTGTTTTAATTTTTATTTTCATCGAAAATGATATAAAAATGGAGTGAATGCTCGTATTGGGATGAAGTCTCAGTATTGGGATCACTGACCAAATTTATATCAATAATCTATATTCAGGGATAGTCAGTAAACTAGTTAATATAATAAATTATACCATAAAAGGTGATTTAGCAAATATTGTAGGGAAATCAACTGGCATTAAATGTCAAGAAAAGCATAGAATTTCACACAGGTAACAAAAACAAATTATCTTAAGATGCAAAACAATTATCTTAATGAAGCTATAAATGGTTATGTTGACATTTTCAGTCTGTTAGCAATGTATGAAAGCAATAAAATTAAAAGAAAATGTTGGAGTTTAAAGTAAAAGTTTGGGAGTTAAATCATTATGTTAACACTGTACAATAAACTAGTAAGCCCTAATCAAGAATATTGTCTATTCTTTAAAAATATATTGCTGTTCTGGCATTTGTCTAGCAGCCATGTACATATTTTTTGGGATTAGAAGAATTACACTGACTGGCTAAAATAATAGAATACTTTGAATATTTAAAAGAACTGAAGTTTTGAACACAGAAGATATAAGAAAGAACCCAAAAGACCTAGATGGGCCAAATGGCTTCTCATCGTTAACCTTTCTTACATTTTTATGTTTTTTGATCCTCTAAGAACATTTAGAAAACCTGCACTTGATCCAAGTGTTTAGCAAAATGTTTATATCCAGCACATTTGGGAAGCATTTTAGAGTGAAGTACTGTATCTCAAACATTTTGTATCTGAAATAAAACAGGACCAATGTGAACATTGGAAATACTTTTTAAATGTGCAAATACATAAAAACAGAAATTTGTAGTGTTTTTTGTCCAAATAGTAAACTTGCACATAGAAACAGGATGTTATTTACTCCTCCATCTTCCAGCTCAAAAAAGAATAAGTATTAGAAAATTAAATAATAACAACGATCAAACTTGGGTTCTTTCACAATAGGTATTAAAATATCATCAGACCAGCTTACTGAAATATAGTTCAGCTGTGTGTTCAATGAAACTTCATGTTCTGACTCAAAAAGCAATCTGCAATATAAATATTTGTTTTAGTTTTTTCATGTTTAAAAAATCGACAATGTTTTTGATGAAGGTGGAAAATTTCTAGGGTACTGTGCACAGTGCAGAATGTTAAAGCTAACTGATTTACTGTGAAGCAAAAAACAGTAGTGGAAAAATATAAAAAATAAAGTTGTAGTCTGTGAAGGGAAGGTAAATGAAATAGCATTTCGTTTTACCAATCAAACTATGTATAATGGTAAATCTCATCATTGTTGGACACAATTCAAATCATCATATGATTTACTTAAACTGAAATAAAAAAACAAACATTGTTTAAGCATCCCCTATAAGTCTCCACTTAACACCTATTAAGGTGAAAGGAAAAAAAAACACTTTTCAAATCCATTGTAAAATTACTTTTAATGTTTACTATACACATATTTTTGTCTGATATAGTTGTCTTCTCAAAAGGAAATATTTCTACACTAGTTTGTAATTTTATAGCTTAATAATATTTCTCAAAAGCAAGCATTTAAGTGAGGTATCTATTTGGCTCAAGGTCAATTTCATTCTGGATTTTTGAAATGGCAAATAATTAGCCAAGCAAGCTTACTATTACCACCAACATATCAGCATGTGAGAGATGAAACAACCTGTGTGCTTCCTCTGAAATGTCAAACCATCTGTTTCATTTATGACTGCAATGCCAAAAGCACAAATGGTAGAGCTAAAATGGACTGATGCAATTCTGACATATGTCTAGCCAGAAATGGGGATCACTGTTGCATGGTTAGCCAAAGAAACATTAGCTGATTTCAGACATGTCCATATAAAGCAGTGCTCAGTCATTTGTGGGCCATGCTACTGAAGCTTCCAGTCACAGCCTGCTAAATGATGTACATTCAGGATTCAGGATTTAAATCTGAAATATCTGCACTGCAGGCCCAATCCGTGCTAAAAGTAGTGGAAATGTTTTTGTCTCCTTTACTTTTATAGTTTGGTTTGGCCAAGATAGTTATTGATAAATGAAACATGATAAAAGAATATTCTCCTGAGTACTTCATTTCATGGACATTTCCCCAAAAGAGGATAACTCAGGATTTACAAAAGCCTTTTTATGTCCAAGGAATTAGTATTTTTATTCAGATACTGTTCACATCTTAAATCGCCCATCTACCAGGTTTATTTGCTACTAATGAAAACCTTTTTTGAGACAGAAGTATGAAGATTTTTTTCCCTGCTTTCCTGAACATGAAATTTGTACAGGCTTTGGCCTACTTTACATGATTTTCTGTTTTATTAGTATAATTGAAACATACTTGTGTGTGTACTGTAAATATTGTAACGGATATGCCCCTGTGCATAACAGGGATCATGGCTGCCTGGGCTGAGGAAGGTCTTCTTTAGTTCAGCTAGCAAGACCTCTGTTGAGCGACACCAGAGACCCGGGTTCACGCCCATGCAGTGAGGGATGAACTGTGGCAGGAGTGGCGAGGGCAAAGCCCAAGAACCCGAATCTGTTACAATATAAAATGTGAGTAATATCCTACATACATTTCTAGGGCTGAATGGACACATACAAATGTTGTGTGTATAACAACACACATATGTTGTGTTAAGATGAAAGAATAAACTAATTGTTATGACAAATTAAATATCAATACTACAATTTTGTTAATTCTTCATAATTGTGTTTGATATGGTTTTGAATTATGTTGCATTACTCATTAGTCTTTGTTATTGGTGTCATTGTTTTTTCCAGGTTATGAACTATGAAAGCCTTGTTCTTCAGAAACGTTCTATATATTGCTTATAACCTGGATTTTGTAATCAGATAAAATGAACAGCATTAATCCCCTCCTCTGCGTCCAGCCTGCAATTTCTCTCTCTGGATCTGTGATTAGCACGCCACTCTGTAATGAAACAGGCAATAAAACTGTCAGTGCATGACCTCTGTGACTTATCTTTTTGTAATTCCATGGCTATAATTTCTGTTTGCCACTCTCCTTATTATTGTAGTGTCTGGAAATATAAGTACTCTGCTAACAAAATCTAAATCATTGTTCTAGAAGAGGAAGAGAAAGAAAATGAAAACAGATTCCTACAAAACACTACTGCTTACATCTGACCAATAAGAAGTTGCGCCTCTTATGATGAAGCACTGTTTACTGTTCGTTAGCTAGTTATTGATCCACGTGCACAGAATCAAGCTTTTACAAGGTAATTTATCAGAAGGTTTCTGGAAGCTAAGATGAAAACATAATGTCACACCTGTGTTTTATCTACTCTCCTTGTTACTTATCCAAATACTTCTGGCAGGTTAGTTAAACAAAACCTTCCTTTTCTTCCCTTCTCATGTTGGCCATCACTTAAATGTCTTTGCTTTGCAACTATTTTTCTAATTTAGTTTTTATTGTCATTTCCTAAACTGCAACAGAAATAAGACAAATGATCCATAGTTTCCTCTACAGCAGTTCCCTCCTGCTCCCCTTCTATGAATTAGCATTACATCTGCAATACTCCAGTTGGTAGATATTATATCTTTAGATATTGCACCCAGTCTAATTGAGAACTAAAGTAGCCCAGCTAGAGAGTGAAAGAATGTATGAATAACACCCCTACAGGAAAGGGTAATAATAATGTATTTATTTATTTTTAGCTATTATAGGTCCTTTGGAACTTGATCAAATTTCCAGCTGCTGATTGGGCTTTTTCTATAACAAGGAATGTACTATTGTTAGATTTTATTGCAATGATCTGAGAAATGTTCATTGTTTCTCTCATCGGTTAGATTTCCTTTCAAGTTAGAGACATCAGCTTCCTCACACTGTAGCTGGGACAATATGATACGGCACACAGAAATCACAAATCTTGCTCATTCAGTGGATAATATGTTGTTGAAACTGATGGTCATATTCTTTAGAAAACATCCCGATGAGATTCTTGGGGTACTAAACTGCTAGCAAACAAACAAGATGGACTGAATGACTTCCTCTTGTTTGTAATCTTTCTTTCATTCTTAAATATTTACTGTAAGGGAGTTCCCTAAAGTAACTTTTTAAAATGACTTTGGGAAAATCATTTACTTAAGATGTGGCAGGATATTATGTAACACACATCCTTTACTGTAAAAGGAAACACAGAGAACCAGCAGTAACTCCTGCTCTTAACAACTAAACACTTTTTCATAAATAATGGTACTTATAGCCAACTGATGTTTGCAAATGAAAAGTTAATTATTTAAAATCACTTATTGGTAGTTCTCTCTTTGATGATGACTTGTGTCATTATCCATTATTATCCAAATTGTTTCAGTTAATTAAAAAGAAATTCTGCCTTCCAGAATTCCTGAAATATCTGCATTACACATTGAATGGTAGACAGTTAAAGTACTTCATGCACAACACTGAATTTAAAACTAGATTTTCCAATTATTGCATCTTGTTTTTCATGAAGTTTTTAAAAACTATTTCTAAAAAAATCTGGGAGAGACACATGCACAATATAAAGTTAGATGTCAGGCACATTTACAAATTGTTCTTTTCACATTGAAATAGAAAACCCCCACTGAGGTTTAAATGGCCAGAAGGGGATTACCATTTGCTTTGAGTGGTAAAATTCTCTGCTCAGGGCAGGTTGGGTCCTAAAAGCCAGATTTGAGCAAGTTCATGAATGGTACAGTTTCTTCATACAAATATTGAAATGGAGTGCTTTTTTTCCAGGAAGGGTGAAGTTTAAGTCAGTAATGCCATTAGACAGCACAATTGATGTGGAAACTGGTCAGAGTTAATCTCCGAGAGAGACAAATGTTAATGGTCGCCTACTTCTTACTTTAAGATAAAATTGAAGCCATTAAAAAAGGTTAATTAAAGGATTAGAAAACATCTGAATTATAAAGTTTTATTACATTGTACTGAGAATATGTAAAAAGAGATTTTATTTCTTTAATTATTTTATTTGCGTAAAACCTTTCTTTAATTTAAAGATAAAAAATACTGAAAATAGAGGTTTCTGCATGGTTATAAAAATTATAACTGCCAGTTGTAGTTTAGGCAAATCTTACATGAGTTTTGCCCAGTTTGTGTCTGGTGAATCATGTGCCTCACACACTATACAGGATTGTCATGCCCAAATTGGGACCAACTTGCATCCTGCTGTTGCCAGAGGCAACCCAAACATTCACAAGAGTTCTCAGTCTTCCTCCGAGCTTGTGCGAACTAGGTCAGGATGCCTCTCAATTAATCTAAACATCTTTCAAATTATCAAGGTTCCACTCTACTTAATTAGCTACAGTAGATATTTAAAGCAGATAGGTCCGCTGTGTCATTGCTTGTCCTAAAGCTTTCATTGTCATGTTTAGCGATAATTCTCTGTGAAACTCCGTTTACAGTGTGTAAATGCATGTATTTTTGAACTACTGTACATACTGTACTGTATGACATTTTGGAATCTACGGATTATCTCAATCCATGAGTCTGCTTCGGCAGAGTCCATGGAATATATATCTATCAAGCATGAAGACAGAAGGATAGTGTAACATGAAAAAACAGCATTATGATACAATACTTTGTGCTACATAGTACGGTAGTAAGAGAAGTAAAGATATCACGTCTAGTGTCTGTAGCATATAGGGTCAAGCAAAGTTACAATAGTGGGCAATAGTTCCCTCACTACAACAGTTTTACTTTAAAATGTATTAGCTTATTGATTATGACAATTGATTATTTTATATTCCTTGTTTTGTACGGCCATTTTTATAAAAGACTGAAATACTTGGCAGTATAGTCCTGAAGTTTGGTTTAATAACAATCCAAACAAAATGTGGAAATCGTATTTGTTACATTCTACAAAAATGTGTCCTATGAATATAAAAATATATTGGTGCAAAAATGCAGTAACTTAAAATACCTTAATCGGGACTTGGCAGAGGAAGTAAAGGTAATATACAGGAAACTATATTCCTCAAATCCACTTTTTGTAGTTTAAATATGGCTTTAATTGTTATATATAACCAAGATGCTGGCTAAGGAAACCAAGCAACAGAAAGCAGTTACCCACATAATAATGCTGACACAGAAATACCTTTTAATGTGTTCCAGGTATCTCCCCTGACATTATGAACAGATATGGTCAAAAATCTCTCTTGTATCCTGTCTGAAAAGACTAGTAGACCTAAGGGCAACTTTGGAAAGGATGTCTAATGAGTTTTACAAGTGTATTTCCCCATTGTAATTATATTAAAACAGCACATTACAAACACCTTCGAAGCTTAGTAGTTTAATCAACCAGACAGGAATTTCTTTTACCATTGGCTTTATGACTTTGATTCCAGAGAGATCAAATATATTTCTGAAGTACAGTTTCTGTAGATGAAATCTCTACTGTACATAGCATTATCAAAACATAGCATATATGTATTACCTTTTCAAAAGAAACATTTATAAGTACATAATTACTAGTATTTTTATTTGGTTTTTGTAATTTCCAGTTTATGGGCATTACCAGCTGTTAATTATTACTTTCTAAATTAAATCACCATTCTGTAGATTCTCATCGTGGGCGGCACAGTGATTAGCATAGCTAGCTTGAAGCAGTGCGGCCCTGGGTTCAATTCCAAACCTATGGTGCTATCAGCGTGAAGCTTTATATGTTTTCCCTGTGTTTTTGTGGGTTTTCTCACAAAATCTTACTGGTGGGTTAACTGACTTCTGAGAAAACTGATAGTCCAGAACATAGTTTGGAAAAAAACTTGGATGAATATTGTACACATCATAGGTAAAAATCATAGATTGATTAATCAAATCACACATTTAGACAAATAAAAAATCACTCATTTGGTACACATTTAATTACTTAATTTGATTTGAAGGAATTTGTTTTGAAATATACACAGATATTAGGCAGGTGTAATGTAACAGATAAGCCATTCACCTTATTGCCAACAACTCAATTCCTGCATCAGGTTACACCAGCTGAACTTTTTCAAGTTTAGTCCAGAAATGTTACTGTAACTAGTTACTTTTGCAGCCACGTCACCCTGCAGTTCATAACTGGCAACCCACTGAAGCTAAGCAAGTGTGAGCCTGCTCAGTATCTGGACAGGAGACCTCCTGGGAAAAACTAAGGTTGCTACTGGAAATACTGTTAGAAGGGGGTGCTCATCATGCAGCTTGTGTGGGTCCTAATGCCCCAGTATAGTGACAGGGACACTATACTGTAAAAAGGCATTGTCCTTTGGATGAGATGTAAAACCGAGGTCCTGACTCTTTGTGGTTATTAAAAATCCCAGGGTGTTTCTTGAAAAGAGTAGGGTTGTAACCCTGGCACCCTGGCCAAATTTCCCATTGGCCTTTAACAATCATAGCCTACTAATTATCCCCATCTATGAATTGGCTTCATCACTCTGCTTTCCTCCCCACTAATAGCTGATGTGTGGAGAACATTCTGGTGCACTATGGCTGCCATTGCATCATCCAGGTGGATGCTGCACGTTGATGGTAGTGTAGGAGAGACCCCATTACCTGTAAAGCGCTTTGAGCGAAGTGTCCAGAAAAACACTATATACTGTAAGTGTAAGTAATTATTCTTATTATAACTATTTTCATTGCTAAACAACAGATGTTCTTCCATTTGACCTCTAAAGTAAATCGTCTAAAGTAAAAGTATACCGAAAGTGAATTTTCTGTATGAACCAAGGTGATCTCCTGAGTACCAATTTTTATTGGTTTTCAGTATTCAAGCTGTATAGCTATCTATTTTTTAAAAACGATTTATGAATATCAGTGTAGTAAAGATAGAATAAATAGCTTGTTACTGCATATACCAAGATGGGCACATACAGGTAATCATCTTGTTCTCACAATACTAATACTGAAAAAGATCATTTTTGTCTTATCATCTGACAGCTCTAATGAACTCAACTAATGAACTCTGAACTTCATTATTGATGATGCAACTACAGTATGGCAAAATATGATTTATGCGTACAACAGGATGACTATCTGACTACCATTTTTATCTTATGTCAATATTCGTCCTTTACCACTTCCTTGACCATGTTTTAGTTATGAGTTGTGACTATAAAATTTAAATATTGCAATATATGATTAATATATAAACCAATACAGCTGTGCAACTGTCATGTTTTTCTGAAAATTCAAGATACTTCTGTCTTTAGAAATACTGAACAGTGTGATTTTAAACACTGTAAGTTTCATGAACACCCAATCTGGTTTACACCACTCATGGATTGCACCAGTGCTTTTTATCACCACATTTGCCATTGCATGGTGAAGCATGGTCCCTAATACAAACTGGTATTATGAAAAGCATGTTTGTTTAATTAACACCAAACATTCTAAATATAATTCATTTTTCTACCATTAACATGTACTCCATAACAGCCTTGCCAATTTCTTAATCACAGGCTAATTTCATTTTTACTTTGAGGCATATTTTCCTTTCAGCTCCAAAAATGTTGGTATTTCAAATTGGTATCCATAGTTGAGCAATTTCTGAAGTTCAGAACTTCCCTAATTAATGTTTGTTGCCTGAAATGTAACTATAATTTGTCATTTATCACACATATGGTTTTCATGTGGTTCAACTAACTGTCCCACATATTCACTATGTACTGTAACTAGTGTCTTCTTCAAACTTCATTTCACTGGCATTACTATACATGGAAGAACATGTAATAAATGTGAATTGTCATTATTCTGTGTTCTTGAATTATTTAGGTTCCATAAATCAGCAAATAAAAGTAGTAGCACAGTAAAATTACATAGTTCAGTGGTTCTCAAACTTTATGGACCAAGTACCACCCCTTATCAAACCATAGCATCCAAGTACCACCTACAAATCATCTTCTCATAGGAACCACAGAAAATCCCAATGACCAACATGATCGCGCGCACACACACACATATAATAAAAATAGCACTGAGGACTTACCATTTCAGTGAGAGGGGTGAGCCTGTTTAGTTGAGGAAAGCCTTGAAATTTCAGGGACAAGGGCAGTGAGCTTCAAACGCTGATCTTGCTCAGCATCCATTATGTTGCGGTACTTTGTCTTGATTGCAGTGAGAGCAGAGAAGCCTTTCTCACAAAGTTAGGTAGTAGCAAAAGGCATCAAAAACCACACAGCCTTTAATGATGTTATAAGGTACAGTAGTAGTGAGGACCCTATGCAGAAACCAGAGCGATAACCAGAGGCGTAGTTGAGTGAGCAATCCAAGGTCTGTAAGCCGTAGGTAATCAAGCCGGGCAAAAGTACAAAAACCAGAAGTGGAGCCGTAAGCCATGAGGAAACCAAGAGTCAAAACCAGTACAATCAGTATAATGCCAAAACCAAAACCAGGAGACATAGTCGGGGAACAAACCAGGGTCAGGAAGCCAATAAACAACTAGAAAGTCACAGCAATAGAAAGAGTAGCTCTAGCCAGGTTAAAATTAATACTGAGCAGAGAGAAGTGTGAGAGAGCTGGGTATTCACTCTGTCTTTGGATCCAGAAATCCAAAGAAATCCAGTAGTTTCAATACTGACATCAATGTCTCATCAGATGATAACTTCTCTTATTCAGCACAGGTCAAATCCTTGGGTATTCCTATGACATCAACAGTAAAGGGGTTCCTTTAAGAACAGTAAAGGAAACTGTTCTTCTGATTTTATTAACAAAAAGCTGCAGCTGTTTAATAAAAATTGTTAAAGCCCCTGCAGTCCCATATTCAGCTCATTCAAACATGAGAATATATCAGACAGTTAGTCTAATTTTACCAGCCACACTGGATCATCTAATAGACTTGCCAAGGGAGATTGCTGGTCATGCAAAAACATGTGTACCTCGGACTGCAGTTCAAAGAGGCTTGTGGGCACTTTGCCCCTTGATAACCATCTCACTTCAGTATGTAGCAAAAGTTGCACATACAGTATTCGCTGCCCATTTCATTACAATGCACATTGAACAGACATTAATTCATTGGTCGAGCCTTAATACAATTCACCACTTTGACAACATAGTCTAACACAGATTTTAAATCCTCAGGCATTTTCTTGATTGCCAAGGCCTAGCGGTGATCTGTTGGAGCTGGCGTCAGTACTCTTGGTGCCTATTCCTTTCAGCCACTATATAATATTTGATTTTTGCAAGGTATTCATTTTCAATCAATTGTTCTGTTGGCAAATGTGGCACTTTTGAAGAAATTGTTCCCCATTTCCCCTTAAAAGACAGTCAGGAGTCTGTCTCAGAAATTAAAAGAAGTTTTTTTCTGTTTTCTATCACGCTTTCTCGTGCTTACAAGATTGGCAGTGTTCCAAAATCACACATATTCTCCTACCTCCCTGTTTGCAAAAGATAACTTATTTTAATACAATAGGTCACCTACAATAGGTTCGTAGCATGTATTCTTATACAATGGTATAGAATTACATAGTAGCCTTTGTGTCCACTCAAGTATTAGCACGCTGTATCGTCATAGCTAAGTACATAGGCTGCGTATTTGACACATAACCTAATAGAAAATATCCCGACCCAATTTTTCAGTGCACACAACACATTTCCAGGCTCATCTGGCGTACCACCTGGGGTTGCTCCACGTACCACAAGTGGTACGAGTACCACAGTTTGAGAACCACGGACATAGTTACGATTGTAAAAATAGTTTGTATAATAATGACCCCTGGCTGGATTCCACTCTCTATGTTTTCTATATTTAAACAAACTCATAAGGGAAATAGTTCAAACATTCATATACAAAAATGATGTAATTTAATACAAATATGAATCTAAAAATATAAGCTATAGTAGTAACTAAAAATAACAGAGAAATACTAAAATAAAAAAGCTTTAAATCCACAGATGTTTGTCTGAAATAGTCATTACAAGGGTAGGGAACTCTTGTGTTGTCCTAAAAACATCATTATTTATTTTAAAACAGCTGACATTGGATAAAATCGATTAAATGCCACTTTAAACCTCATGGTTTGAGGTTCCTCAAAGGGACTTTATATGAACAAAAATGTATCCGTTACTGTCAGTTTTACAGTAACTAATCTAACACATAATGTAGTATAAACATTACATTTTATTGTTATTTTTAGCCTTTTGTGAAGTTTAATTTTCCTGTGGAGAGCTGCAATAAGGTTTTTGTATAAATGTTACAGTATATGCGATGTTGAAGTTTCAAAGTCACAGCTGTTACTTGGCTTGGTGCCCATTCATTTAAATGCAGCTTCGGGGTTTAGAGACAAATTCTTTGCTTTCCTGGGCCAGTGCAAAAGCCATGACATTTCGAGGAAAGTTCGTCAATGTGTGTAATCTGTGTTTTTTTTGGCAAGCATCAATGGAACCATTCCAGGAGTTATAATGTTAAATAGCTGCTTCTACATTGAAATTCGGTTGCTTGTGCTTGGAATGTCTTATTCTGTAGTTTTCTTTTTTTATAGCATATCTTCAGTTTTTTTTAAGTTTAAATTAAAATATTGTTCATACATTGAGTGAGTATTTTCATAAAATAGTGTTAATTCTATAAATAAAGGATAATCATCCTTTCATACTAATGTCAAGTGTTATTATTGAAGTATTTATTTTATGCTACAATTCAATTTACAACCAAAGGTTCAGAACATGTTGTTTAATTAATGACTTCAGCTTTTTTATATAAACTGAATTTTTATAAAATGTTATGTGCTGACATAGTATTGAATATATTCCCACACTAGGGTATATGTTGTCATATATTGTAAATTAATCTGCTGTTAATCAAACATCTAATCAAGTTCAATATCTTGTTGTTATAATATCATGTTCAGCCACTCAAATCGAATCTTGCCTCGATAGTTCCATTTATCTAATCTGTCTTGAAGCATTCTTGCTGAGTAGAGGTATGTTTATGATAGAGGTGTTTCTGAGAGCTTTCTTTTCTCAGTTTCCATTTGTACTTTTTTAGAAACAAGATACACAAAAGTGATGATTTTGTATGTTCTGTTCGTTCATTTTTGTGGCCACAGGGTTTCCTTGGGAGTAGGACACAATATTTTGCATACCCTTAGGAATGCAACCTTTCTATATGAAAATGATCAGAATTTGCTTAAATCAGAGAGAACAAAAAGATCTGGTCTTGGCAGTTTCCTCACTTTTTGTGAAGACAGGATACAGTAAATGTGTTCTGGGAGATGCTTACGGCTAACATTTGTCAGAATGCCCAGAGTATGTGAATCTGTAACTGCAAAAAGGGGAATACCGTATTAAATGTTCACATCAAATTGAAAAAAGAACATTTAATATTCTTTTGAGGAGGTTAAAGAGTTCCATTATCGACTAAGAGTTTGATTCTTGAATACTTATATTTAATGGCCATTGTCAAGATGCCACAATTATTTTCACTGACAGCATATACTACATGTTTCTACTGTTTTCATTTAAATGTTATCTGTAATATATACATATGCATTACTCACTCACAAAAAGATTGTTCATACATAACAGTATATTTACATCCTCATTTCCAAAGAGTCTGACAAATTTTTCTTTCAGTCATATTGTAAGAAAAATACGTACGCCTCATTTGTCACTAGAAAAACACTGCTTGTTACTTAAAGAACACAATTGTTGTCATATGCAATGGCATATAAATTTGAAAAGTGTTTTACTTGTTTATTTCCTCAGCTCAACAAGAAATTTGGACAGCTGTCAACTGGAATTTCCTAACCTGCCTCTATGCCCCTTTTTTATTGAACTTTCAAAGTTCACAGCTTGATAGGTTGTGTTTGGCAGAGACTGCAATGTATAATTTCCTATGTGAAATATTAATGAGGACTCAGATTCCAGGTCACTTTTAATAATGTTTGTAACCATTTTTTTTAAAGTTAAAAGAAAATTAAGAAAACAAATGTGACAGAATGAATGACTTTGAGTTCCTGGGAGAGTACTATAGCATTCCACAAGCAATCAGAGTCACTAACTGAACTAGCTAATGTGCAAGCCATAGAGAGGTCAGTCTTTTAAAAAGACAGTGCTGGCATGAATGTAACAGGAGATTGAAAAAGAACAGTACTGTCAGCCTGAATATTCTTTGAATATCCTGTGTTTGCAAGTGATTGCTAATAATAGGATATTTACATGGGAAATTGAGTAAAATGATAGCAAAGCATGCCCTCATTTGCATTTCCTTTTCACATTCATTAATATATTAAATTCATACAGAAATGGGTTTTTCAAGTGACCACCAGACAAAAATGAAAAACAACAAGAAGAACAAAACTAAATGCCTGATAAATTAGAAAGTCCCCTGAAGAATGCTTTTATGTTTTGTAATTGTTTAGTATTTGATTGCAATTTGAGTTCTTGCACTACAAACCCTTAAATCAATCTTCAGAGTACATGTTTTTAACGGTCATTTAATAATATCATTTTGACATGCAAGAAACATTTGCATTGGATAGAACTACTACAGTTCAACATTTCAAAACACTTTGTGTATGTAAGCCAAAAATGCAGACTAAATATTTGTAACTCACAGCAGAGTGCAATGTTCATTCGGTTTGAATTTATCTCTATGAAACTTCTGTGAATAGCGTTTACCTTACGTTTTTGCATTTCCTAAACCAAGGCTTTCGAGTCCTACAAAGTGACTTGGAGGTAGGGGGGTTTCTTTCCAGACTGTTTGTAGGTCTCTACAGAAATAGAACCAAATATGCACGATGGGTTGAATGGCCTTCTTCATGTTCTGACTGGAACTAAAAAAAAAACTAACAAGCAACATACTTTGGAATGCATAGCTTTAAAGAAGCCTTTAAATATTTTCATTGCATCCAGTCTATAAACTCTACACTCCTGTTTCTATGTAGACATTATGTTCTACTTTTAAATAATAAAATATGTAAATATATTTTTGCTTTTTATGAATCAGAAGTTAGAAAAAGCCGCATCTAAACCACTTAATCATAGAATTTTTTGTGGTCTCAGAAAAGTCCACCATTATGTTGCTAGTATAAAAAGCATGCCATACTTTCTTAACCCTGAAGAGGGTGATCCCTACCTACATAAGAAAAACTGATGGGACAGCTAACGCATTCTGCATTCTGTTTCACAAACCATGTTATAAACATTAATCACTGTTTAAATTGTGATTTCAAACTGAAGATGAGGACAAAATCATATATATTATTCAATTCAAAATACTTTCTTTATCCCCAGAGAGGCAATTTACAGTATATATTTTATTTTCCTTCATATTCCGCTGCTCTGACAATACTGTGCATATAATGTTCAGAAGTATATAAGTAAACATATACCATCATAAATATGCACAGTTTTGGCAATTAAAATCTTCTTAAACCCCACTCATGTATTTTTTACATTTCTAGATTATTCTAAACTATATTTTTCAGGTCATTTGCAAAGCAGAACTAAAATCAAAATAAGAAACACATTGCATTTGGTAGAACAAAACATTAATTTAGATCTCCACAACTGTACTTTGGTTCTGAATTCAAGCTATGGTACTTTTTACACTATTATCCATTTAATGCTGGTAATTATCAGCTTTTCTTTTTCATAAGAATATTTTTACTACTCTTAATGGTAATTACACAAAGACAATGCAATTTTACAATATAACAATTTATGCCCCAAAAGAGACATACTTTATAAACTGATTATGAGATCATCATTTAGATGTAGAGTGAAATGGGTACTGGGAATTTGAGAAATGAGTTTGCATAAAACATATGATCAGTAACTTATACTTAATTATTAAATAATAAGTATAGATAATATATAATATATTTGTCAAGAACAAATTAAAAAATGGAAGCCAGCTGGCCTACAGTATGTAGCCCTTTTAATGGTTAGCAGCTAATTGATCCAAAGATCTTTTTGAAAGAAGCCAGCACATACAGTAGTCTGCAACAGTATGGCTGGGCAGCTTGCTCCCTACAGTAAAGAAGTTTGAGTAAAGAAGTATCTCCAGTTCTCAGTTTTAAATGCACTTCCACTTACTGCAGTTGCCACTTGTGTTCTCAGGCTCATGTTCACTGTTCACTCTGATGAATTTTGCTAGGTTGGTGTTCTCAAGCTCGTATCTTCTACCCTTTTAATATTCTCTCTTTAACACCACAAAAGATTCAGTTCCTTCAGTCTGTCGGTGCTGAATGTATCTTGTTGCTCTTCTGCGGGTTGATTCCATAGTAGCAATATCTTTTTTTGTAATGTGGTGACCCAAATTTTACACAATAATCTAAACGAGGCATTACTCATGCATTACACAGTGTACATTTTTAACATAACATCTCTTCATTAAAAATCTACTGTTTAAACTATATATATTAACTTTGATTGCCTTTTTTATTCCCCCACTTCTTTGGAAGATGTAAATGATTTGTCAAGCAACTAAGTCTCATACTCACTGACTAAAGCTATCTCACTTTTCAGATCTTCCACTGTGTAAGGGTTCCTGTACATTTCTTTCTTTCAGGTATCAACACAACACAAGTTCCTGAGATTCCAATCTGGAGAATTAATTATGATCGAAGTGTCCCATAAAATGATTTGGAATAACTGGATACCTAAATTATATTGTTATGGGCTCTGAAAAAAAGTACTATTAGTGTACCAGTGGCACCATACTAAGATCAGCTGCATGAACATCAACTGTGAAATGTAGCCAACATACAAAATGCCTAATTTCCAAAAAGACGCTCAGTCATAAGAAACAGACTCATCGATGTCAAATGTTTTGTTTAAAATAACAAGCAGAGAAGCCATCTCCAGCCTCCCACAACATATACTCTACATACTGTACATTGTCTGATCTTATCATGTGATGTCCATTAAAATAGCGGAGACAAGAAGCACCCCTGGATGAGTCACACAATGATACAAAGAATCATTGCTGGCACATAGTCCTGCTGCATTTCCCACTATACATCTAAAGTGACATGCTCTTTATTTGTTTTCTACAAAACAGTGGTAGACGAGAATGGCAAACTCCCACAACGCCATTAAAAGTCTTTGAGGGAATAAAGAGCTGCAACAGAACCTGTATCTGTCTTCCTGTTTCCAAGATTCAACTATGTAATTAACTTAGAGGCTAAAACTAACTCCTCTATAGTTGGAGCATGCACTTTGATCCTCTTTCTCAAAGATAGGAATCACCACCCCAGTTTGGCCGTTGACAGGCTTCTTACACTCATCCATCTTCCATCCAACATTGAAAAGACACAGTTCTCACCTAACACCTAAACGTTGGCTAGCAAATCTAATATCTGTTGGCTACTGTAGGATTTTTGTGAATTTATTGGGACAATTTACTAATTGTAGCAGTAATTCACGTGGTTGTTCTTTGGCTATTAGGATTCAATCATCAGAATAATCAGCAATACACACACAGGTGCAAATACAAAAAACACATTTATTAATACATAAGATTGTGCATATAAAAATATACGACAGTCTGCCTGGATACAGATGGCAGATCTTATTGTGATGGTTACCAAGATACAGAATATACTGTATCACAATCACAAAGAGATACAAGACAAGAAATATGCATTTAGTATACCATTCGGCTATACTATCTCGTTAATCAGTCTCATCAATACAGATTCTACATTAGATACTCATTAAATACATTATTTAGGTAAATACATTATTTATACGAATTAAATTGATATGAACTTGTGTTGAGATAACAATTGAATTCGCTAGGTTGGTAATGTAGAATATTGAATTTATACTCATTCAGTATATGGATTCGTATTTCCCGGCACGGACAATGAAGGAACAGCTGACAGGCTCTGTCGAAGCGGTATCCAATCTGTGGTCTTCTGGCTCAATGTCCCACCAGTCCTGGTGCGGCTCGGAGTCGAGGAGAGAAGAACAGAGAGAGTGTTCTCCTGTCAGCTTTGTGCTGGACCGTTGTTACTCTCCATGGACGTGGTAGTTAGTGTCAAGCTGATCTAGTGGAAGTCTGTGCACAGAGGTGACTGCGTGGTCAGAGCAAGTTACTCTTTGAGGGGAGAAACTTGGTTTACTCCCGGTGTAGTCGCTACCTCTGAATAAATGTATAAAAGTATATCGACAAAAGTCCAACCGTATTGCTCTGGTGATCAGGTGGATACAACGGTGGTTGCTAGCAGTTCACAAAGTCTTGCTGCAGGTTTGATCTGCTACTTGGGAAAAAGTTACAAGTCCCAACACTCTGACAACAGCTCTGGCAGTCATGTGATTGTCAGACAGCCAAGTTGCTCAAACAAGTCTGAAGGAGCGCGAGAGTGACAGAGGAGCAATCTCTGTGCCTTTTAACTGGAGGACATACCTGTACAATTACCATACTGTTGGTAATTGGACAAGAGATTGCTGGACAGTTGGGGTCCCCATACACTGCAGGTTCCTGATTGGTTGGTCAACTTTAGGAATGATTGACCATGACCTCTGACTCTAGGACCACAATCCAGATGTGCTTAGGGTCTCACTAGACAACCAGTCACCAAGAGTGGGCATCTTTAGTGATAGCTGTTTGCATCCCGATCCTGGGAACTGTTCCTTATTAGGAAGACAAACATCCCTAAATCAGTGCACAAACATGAATAGCTCCTCATTGGCTTGGACCACAAAGATGAGCGAGATGGGCCTCACTGGGAAAAGCATAGCAACACTTAATTCGGTCTTATTAATAAGCAGTTCTGCTACACTAATCATCTACAGTATACCCCTTCTGCCTAACCACTACAAAGGCATTCTATTACTGCAGCAACAGTAATAGACCTGAACTCACAGGAGATTTCTGGTACCACCTCCTGTAAGGACTGAGAAGTTCCTGAAAGTTTCCACTCTAAGCAGTCTCCAAAATCAACAATTAGTGCTTACAATTACCAACCCCCATACAGGCAACAAATAGTTTGCCAAAACACCTTTCAAGCTGTCTGATCGTAATTCCCTATAGTCAAATTCTTCCAAACATTTGATTTAGTGACTGCTACAGCCCCACAGTCCTCTCAGTCAAACCAATAGCTCTCAGCCAAATTAGGTAGCCAAATTCCTGAACATTGAGACGCATCAGAAAGTGTCCATACTGCTTCTACATAACTACAGTATTTCAAGCCACTACTTGACATGGAAGACTTGTATGTCATCATTGTCATCTTCAGGCCCCATTTTGGTATTTTTTTGTTAACCCGACTGCGATGGTATTCACCTTCACGTAGTATTTTATGAACCACTAAAATGTTTAGTGGTTAATAAACATTAACATCTAAGACTAAAATATTAAAGATATGTTACCATCTTAGAAAGCAGCAAACTTTGTTATAATGCTATTTGTTATTGCTTGTTGTAATCTTCACCTTATAATCTAGAGGTACTGTCAATACAAAGGTTAAAAAAATGGGGAACTGCCAGTCACTTTCTGTTCAGATACTGTAGTTCTATGCTTTTCACCATATTGCTGTGGCTAAAGTAAATTTACACAGAAGTACTACTTTTAATATAAAAAGCTCCAAACATCCATCCATTTTCTAACCACATCTTCCAATTCAGGGTCACAGGAGAGCCTATCCTAGAGAAGACAGGGTAGCTCCAAAATTCTTAGTTTAAATGTGAACTAATTTTAACATTTGTCATATGGAAAGAGAACTCACCAAGGAAGGCCATTTTGTGCTTAGTCTTTGTTGTTTTTTTCTTCTGTTTCTTTTCCTACTATCACACCTTTTCTAGTAACACACTTTAACTTTTGAAAACTAATATCTGTCTACTAGGTCATCCAATGTTAAGTAAAATGTACCAGTGTACTTTGGTATATTGTCTTTAATATCAATTCTGTTTTTGTCTAATATTCCTCTCTGTTTATGATTTAAAAATGCACATTCTTATGTTGAAAAGTTAACTTCCATTGTACAGTATCTCTTGTTGTCTTGTCTTTTAAAATAATTGTGTGCATTGGACTGTTTTTCCATCCATTTATGTGTTTTTCATGGATTTTAAGATGTTTTATCAGAAAACAAAACCAAGGAACAATGGTATTCTGTACCCATTATGTTTAGCCAGAACATACATTTAATAAAATCCACATTCACAGCTCCACCCAACCACAGAGCACAACAAAGGCATAAACACATATGCTTTCCAATTTCCAGCAAAAAATATAATGATAACAATATGAGATTGGTGAATAAAATGAAAATAATTCTTTCAATTAGGCAGCGCTACAAAATTGCCACTTCTTAGTCATTTTAAGATCCGTAAAATAAACATCAAATGTATACTGTGCAGTTTTGTGCAGTGGCCCTGAAGTGCAAAAGATAAATCAGTAAAAACTGTATCACAAATAAAAGTGCTGTAGTCTACTACTTTGAACTTTTTTCTAATATGCAACTACAGTATGAGCAAACTCACCTTGCTTTCACTACCTGGCTAAACTAGGATGATGAAGCATGACTGTTACAATTTCCACATTAGAAACCGCTAAAGAACTTAGACCCTATGCGGCACAGCAGAAGACCTTAAAGGGCAAGAACCAAAACTGTAGTCAGAACATACATTTAAATACAAAGTTTTAATAACAAACCCATAGGAAATAACACTAACATTGTCTTAAAATGGATATCAGGATTTTCAAGTTCAAATACAGACAAAACACTGAGTCCCTCCAAAACCAGACTTCGGTGATCACGATGTAAACCAAATATAGAGTCCCAAATCCCAAGACCAGCACTGCTCCATATGAAGGCATCTGTCACCAGGAACCGGATACAAGAACATTCCCACGGAGTAAACAATGACCCGGAAAACCAGGAACTTCGCAACCCAGGAGCACAGAGAAGGATTCACGAAGAAATTCGGAACCCGGAATAACTGGGAGTCTATGCCGAAGGTCCACAACCAGGAAACCGAAAGCATATGTAGTGGAGCAAGTCCAACTGTACAAGCTGACACCAAGGATTGTGTCACTGAGTAACACAACGTTTTGGCTGTGGAGCCTTCATCGAGTGTCACACACACCACACCCAAAGAAGGCTCCACAGCCGAAACATTGAGTTTCCTTTCTTCTCTTTTCAGCATGGAATAAACCTTTACTTGTTCCTTTGCAACCTATGCATGCTGATGCAGCTACCTACTTGAACTCTTTTTAATTTAGCATGTTTAATCTTTTTAGTTTTCACCATCCCTTTTTCAGTTTGCAGCACTTTTTTTTTTATTGGCAACACACATTTTGTTTGTGTATCCTTTGCACTTCAGGGCTATTTTTGTCACGTAGTGACAGTAAAAAACATTGATGTAATGGTATTAATAAAGTTACAGTGTAGTGTAAATAACAATGGAAATCTAAGATGACTTAAAACAGCCATAGACAGAATGTGCTTGTAGTTGTCCTTGTTCGATAATTTCTGATAAATTCATGAACAATTTAAATTGGTTCAGTAATATGCAGCTCATAATAACTCCCATATGCTAATGTTACTAGGAAACTAGAAACATGTAGTAGGGTTTTACAAATTTTACATGTTACAAGACATTTTGACACAGTGTAGGATAATGGTGATATTAATTTGTTAAAATAATATACAGGGTATGGGCATAAAATAGTGATGGAAACTAACACAAGATTACCTACAATCTTTAAATGAAACTAAATTCTTACTTACAGTAGGTCCTGTGTCTCTTCTATTCATAAGTTTAGACTCCCTTGATTCTTCTATTTGATCTCTCATTGCATCTGTGGGAATAATTCTTCCTGCAGATTGTGTTTCTGACCTGGAGTTTTGTTTTCATAGACCTTTTGGAAGCTGAAACTTTCCTGCATATTTCCTCCAGACTCTGTAAATGTACCTGCCTGTATGACTTGCAGAGGTAACTTTCCCCTAATACAGCTATATAATTGCCTTTTTCCTGTGGTTTTGGAGACCAGCTGTTATCTGTTAAGAGCCCTGCAATCACATCTGCTGCCAACTTTCCTTTGACATGTAGAATGTTTGCTTATCAACAATGAAAAGCATCAGCATAACTCAGACATTACATCTCCCATAAATATCTGAATTTAAATGTTAAGTTTGTGTTGCATGATCATGATGTACATTTCTAATCCATACAAAACCTTGTGTAAAAAAATGCTTCCTCTTCTCAGTTTTGACCCATTCAGTATATTTCAAATGGAATCCTGTTCAAGACGAAAAAAAGATTGTTTTATTTAGCGTGTCATTGTAAAACATTCCTTTGAAGACCCTAAATATAACTGGTTGCTCTTCTATAGTGTCTCCAAACATATAATCTTCCAGGTGTTTGCTCCATGTTGAAGCTAGTCTGAAGTTTATCAAAACCATTCTGAAAATCTAAATATACTATATAATACTATTTATGTGTGTCCATTAATTCTGTTGCTTGCCTTAGAAGTTAAGCATCATTTCTTCTCTAAATCCATGCCAAAATAAATGAAACCTGAGAACTAAATATAACTGTGGGGTAGAAGAAATGTTGTCCTTGTGGGATTCAAAGGCATAAAGACTAAGTTTGACCAAACTGTTTTATATCCATAGTAGATTGTTAGAAAATAGGCTTAACATTATTAGAGAATTACATTATATACATAATTAGAAATTAAGGAAAGAACGTCATTAACGTGTTGAAATGTGATTCTTGGACCTCAGTATATCAGTTTGTGTAATGCTGATATATCGTCTAATACTCTCTGCCAGCAGTAGAAGTAGAAAAAGCGAACAGTACTGCGGATAATGACTACCCTGCTGTGTGTCTGTTTAGTGTGATTTGAAAGGATATCACTGAATTTGCACACAAGAGATTACGCTATTGTCAAGTGCATACAGTATATCACACACATGGATGAATGGTAAAAACCTTAGTATTTAAAAACAACATGTGGGCAGTAATACTCGAGATGACTGAACATTTTATCTGCCTCTTAAGAAATGACTGCAATAAAAGGTTGTTAAGAGGCCAGATCCAGAATATGGAAGAGAAGCCATACATGATCAGAAACATATTAGCAATTCAGAAAGCCTATCAGGTCATAGTCAATTTCTACGTGTTTGCAGACAAATAGTTTCATATCTGTGTTTAACTGCAATATTAGTGCATATCTATAGCATACTATTGACTTTTTGCCTTAGTTAAGAAGTTAAATTAGACTATGTTTAGTCTAAGTGGTTCAGGTGGGTAGCTGCGTCAGCATGCGTAGTCTGCAAAGGAACAAGTAATAGGTTTTCACAGTACCTCAGGCTACATCGACTCTGCAGTGACGACATGGATTTCCAGAACCAAGCACTCAAAATGCATTATTTTTTCATCAATAGAGGATACCCCACCCATGTTATCAGTAGGGCCCTCACACGGGCCAAAAACACCCCTCAGATCAGGAACTCCCGGTCTCACAACCTCAATTCATTGGTGCTTCCTTACCACCCTAACACACTTTCTACCCCCAGGACCATTATTAATAACAACTCAATTTTCCAGGATGATCCCTCCATCGGTACCCTTTTTTTATAACCATCCAATCATCTTTTACCACCGACCACCCAATCTATGTAAACTTCTTGTTCACAGCTCCCTTGACCGCACTCAGCAATCATCCCCACCAGGTACCTTCCCCTGCAACAGAACTCACTGCATCACCTCAAATACATATCTAACAACAAGCTCATTCAGGGACCTCAGGTCAATTCTGGATCACCCAGATGACATCCTGTACCTCCAGCAACCTCATTTACTGTATCTCTTGCAAAAAATGCCCAGCTATCTATATTGGGGATACCGGAAGGAGACTAGGAGACCGCTTCAGAGAACATGTTAGGGCTGTGAAGATTAAAGATTTCTCAAAGCCCAGTTTTTCATTTCACCTCAGGCAGCCATGATCACACTGATCTTTCTGTCTCTGTTCTCAAACAAGGGTTTCTCAACTCCCAGAGCAGAAAGGCAACAGAAACTAAACTTATCCTGAAACTAAGTTCACACCTTCCCCCTTCTCTCAATGACAGATTCATTTTCGTGTAATCTTCTCTATTCTCATGCAGGTTCCGACTTCACACCTTTCTTCACCCCTCTCCACGTTACACCACCTGAGTGGCCTCTCTACCTCTCCTGCCTCCTCCCCTCTCCCAGCTTTTCTTCTTCTGTGCTATTTAATCTTTGCTGTCTGCCCTGTCTTTTCACACATGAAGAAGGCTCCAAAGCCAAAACGTGTTTTCTCTCTTCTCTTTTCAGCATTGATTAAACCTATTACTTGTTCCTATGTATGTATTAAACTACAGTAGTTAGACTATGTCATTTAGAAATGAATAAAATAGAAAGGACCAATTTAATCCCTTATCATCACAAACCAGTTCATATGGAATGCCACCTTCTCCAGGAAATATTCTGTACACTTCTGTGTACAAGTAGCAGCTTCCTCTGACTCCTGCAAAGCAACAGTAGCACCACCAAGCTCAGCTTGTGGGGGAGTTAACTGAGGGAATTTCAGTCAATTTAAGAAAACTATTATTTTTGCCAAATCTCTTCCAGTTTCTGAAACATAAAGATTAGATTGCCTGGAAAATGCAATTACATTTGTAATATGAGTTCTGTTGTAACACTGGTGATTTAAGAAAAAAATCTTTCAAAGTGTTCATCTCTCTAGGCTTACTTAGTTGATTGGTACATTTTTGTTGTTTCCAAACTACATGCTGTAAGTAAAAAATATTTTGGGGGGATTACCAGTGAAAACTGCACATCAGTGAACAGAGCATTGAGCAGAAACAAAGCATCCAACAAAGAATGGAGATTAACTTCAGGATTTTTCATTGAAAAAAAATCCTTCAAACCCTCCTTCCATTATTTTTTTTTAAAGTCCATATTTAGAAATAAGAGTTAAAATTCCATAGTTGAGGACAAGTGATTCCTGGAGCCAAGTGAAATGAACACTGAAGTTAACATACTTAGTTGTAAAGACTGGAAAATATATCTGTGGAGCTGATGTGCTATAGCATGAAACACCAAGGTAAACAATATGACAACAAGTTTTACATGAAAATGTAAAATGTTTCACAATATTATTTCTTGTTTGCCAAACAACCCATTATCTTGTACATTAAGGTCTGGAAACCTTGAGGGACAGAAAGAGAAGAATGACTTACTCGATGAAGAGGAGTCTAACAGTCTTTTCTAAGATGGAAATAAAAGCTATAGTGAAAGACAACATGTTCGCCAAAACCCACACATAATCAGCATATCGGTAACATGTAGAAGAGAAAGAAACAAGCAGATTGTGCACTTAACATCAAAAGGACAACATACGATCAAATTGCAGAAAAAATGTGAATGGCCAAACAGTAAACTTGCAATTGCATGTACTTTACACACAAATTCAATCTAAGAAAAATTGATTTTTACAAAACAATTTTTACAAAACTAATTAGTTCAGAGAAACTACCATAAAACCCAGACTAAAAACAAAAGATTATTTAGGTTTTGTGATGTTGAACCAAGATGCAAACATCCACAAGCCCAAAATAATACATCTAAGGTGGCAAGTCATGCAATGATCTTATTGTTGTTAAGCACCTTGGGGCAACCTTTTAGTGAAAGGCGCTATATAAAATAAATTGAATTGAATTGAATAAGTCTTATTATATACCAAAAGGTGCAATAAAGTAGAAGAGATTTCTTCTCAAAACTTTTAAAGCCTAGAATAAACAGCACACATTTTCCCATTTTATCTGCTACATAATGAAATCTGAGAATGTATTCCAAAATCAGGTTGATAAAGGAAAGAAAAAACATGTATGAAATTTCATTTTTTACTGGAAGCAATATTAAGTAATTAATCATGCTTTTAAATTATATATCACTTTTTATCCTAAAGGATTGAAAATGCTCTTTACATATAAGGGGACCAAGTTCATCCACCAAAGAAGTGAGTTGGCTGGTTCGACTGCACAACAGATAGCGAAGGGAAAAGCTTTTTCAATTGCATTATGAGGGAACTTTAGGAAGGTCACACTGTACAAGCCCCAAAATGGGATTTGACCATGGGATTAGCCTCCCTATCCCATTGAAAAGCCATGGGATCATTATTTACGAAATAGTCAGAGCTGTGCTTTATTGTCTCATCTGAAGGACAACACCTCTTCCCAGTTATTGAGTTATTGGTTTGGAAATTCTGATACAGAGGGAAGATATGTGCAGGTCCACTAAACCCTTTTGCTTGATGGTGTGGTGGTTAGCATTGTTTCCTTGCAGATCTGGTTTCAGCTCCTGACATACTGGTAGCTTAATTGATTTCTGGGAAAATTTGCTTCGGTGAGAGACTGTGCGTACTGTTTAGGGATTATCCTGTCTTGCACCCATTGTTTGCCAGGACTGGTTCCCCCAAGACCCTATATTGGAGAAGGTAGTTAGGAATAGCTTCTTTTTAAAGTATTTTTAATACAGTAGAAAGTATTTTGCCCTGTTCTTTATTCTAAAATAATGGTTATTTTTGGTATGAATTTGATCTTACTGTTTATTAATAATAATATATCCACTCTAATCCCAATTCAAGAATTGTATTAAGTTTACAAACAGGTATTATACAGCAAATCATAAATTGATTTATAAAGTTTGTATATTTAATTTTGTTATACTAGTTTACTTTTGTTTGTTTGCTAAATTAAATTGATTTGATTGCTAATCCTCACAAAGATTCTTTTGCATTATAATGTTTTAATTTGTCATTTCTGTATTTTTACTTTTGTAATGGTAATATTGTCTTTGATGGATGACTCGGGTTAATTAGTATTTTGAGTTATATTTTAATTATATTTTCTCCAATTTCATTCAGATGTCATATTATAACATTGGGATGAACATTTTTTATTTAGTCTTTATTTCTTACATATACAGATGCAGCCATTCAAAGTGCACGGTAGAAACCCGTACCGTGCGCAAATAATTACGTCAAAGCGCGTCATACTGCGGTACGTGATTGGCTGGCCAAAATGACCGACAGGGGCACTCGTGGTCCATTGGTCAGTTGTGGAAAGATTTAATCATTTGATGTCTTTACTGTGCACGTTTTAATCCGCTTAGTATTGAATATTTATATGGAATTTTACCACTAAAGGGAAATTTTAGTAGCTGAGCATAAAAAAGAATAGGAGCATAACGCATCTGAAGGTCATAAACGATATTAATTTAGGAACATAAACATATTATGTAAACTGTATATGTCTGGTCTCGGTACTTTAAAGAAAAAATACACGCCAGTATTCCATTTCTCCCTAAACATTTTAAGCATCAAAGTCTTACATGTGGTTATTTCGGAAATGTTTTTACGTGCTCCTTGCTCCCTCTGACCATGTTACTGTACTGTATGTTTATACAGTATACAGTACTCTGTGAGAAAGGTGATAGTTTTCAGCTTTTCTGCAAATATGCTCGAAACCGGAGTAAACAAGCATACTTTTAGAATTTGATTAATAGGGAATATAATATGGAATCGCGTATCTAAAGAAATTAATAACGATATAATTATATTCATGTACTATAACACAAACAGTAGTTTGCGCTTTATGATACTGTATATGGTGTAACTATTTATTTCTACAAATAGTTGTGGAAATTTGAACTTGTCTGTGTCTCTTGATGTTCGTAACTGTATTCCATAACACAGCAAATGCAGCATGTGTACTTTAAAGTACCACATACAATTTCTTGATTTGATTTGTAATACAGTTTTTGAGTGAGGTGACAATAGAGACTATATACCTATTCTGTCTGTGAAAAATAAAGAAATGAAAATTCTAGGTAAATTAAGTTTGAATCTGACAATTATTCTCAAAAAAACAAAAATATCACTTGAATAGTTAGGGCATTGTTAAAAACACATTTGTCTTTTTATGCTATCAAGCCTTCTTTTGGTTTCGAGCCATTTGCCTGCTTGCTTCACCATCTCTAAAACTAGCATAATGCTGGATTATGCATTGCAGTGTACTTATCAATACTCTTCATCTGAAATTACAGAATTTATGATGACAGGTGTAACCATCCATCATGTTAAGTATACCTATACATGTTAAACCACTGTTAACCCATCATGAATGAAACATTGAGATAGACACCTAAAATAAGTGGCTGTTTTTGGTGGTGAAGTTTTTCAATTTATTTAAACAGTCTCAAGGACCAGAAAATGGTTTGGCATTTGAAAATAGCACATAAATACCTGAATAAGCATGTTACATAGTGAAGGTTTGAATTCCATTTTCAGGGATATGAAAAACAAAACATACTTACAGTATGTTATTCTGTCAGGCCCCACTGTCATTTATCTCACTGTTATTTATTTTATTACTGGAGTTTGTGAATGTGTTGAGTGGATTCATTCAATTATTGGATATATGTTGTATATTTCTATTGCATGTATTTAATTGTGTGAGCTGCTCAAAGTAAATTCCATGCTGCCAGTCATTATGGCAATAAATAATTGAACTTGAACTTGAAATTGTACAAAACTAATGACAACAATATTTTTAGTATTATTACTGAGAATTGATTCCAGAGTCACCAAAATTATGAATGAAGTCTATTGTCTATTCATGTACCATTTTCCTTTAATGGATTGTAATTGTCGGAATACAATCTGCATCATCTTTGCAAGGAGAAACATCTAAAATAAAAATTACTGGATATGCACCAGCACATAAATTTCCATTGTCAGGAGGAAGCGTCTTTCCCTGAATTCTATCAAGCATTGATCCAGCTTCCCAATTTTCCCAACCTTAGGAGAGAAAAACTGAAATGTTTCTGCTTGTGTAAAAACCTTTACTACATTACTGTTATCTGTCAAGAACTGTTTTCCTTTGCCAAAGTTGAATAAAATCACACCTCATAAGACTAAGACATTACCGTAGATAACTTGAATTAAGTGGTCAGAGTATCCATAAATTCACTGTAACCCAATATCTCAAACCCCTTGTAATTTAATATATACTGTATATAAACACGTTGGTATTATTGACCTTAAAGTGAACCAGCAGAGAAAATTGTGAGAACCACTGCCTTCATCTATACTTTACTCCCTACAAATGAAAGATGCTTCTTGGGTGTTGATCGGGGAGTGCATGAAAAATGTGGTGCTAACTCTCTTGACAAGTACACTGATATCATTCTTACCACCAGCTGCTACTTTCTCTGCTTTGTTATACATTTATGTGAAAACAAATGACCTTCCTCTTCCAATGCCTCAGAAAGATGCAAGGCCCTGAAAAAAGAAACTCTTCTGGGATTGATGCCTGAACTAGATACCAGGTTACTGTCTGAAGTGTTGGTCCCAGAAGCCTATTTAATAACTTAAGAAATGAAACAGTGCCCACCTACATGGAACTCCTTATTCAAGCCATGGTCTAGCCACATCTGGGACAGTTTAAGAAAAGGATTAGTACATTTCAAACATTTAAACAGAACACTTTCTTTGTTAGCCTTACTATTTGTACTCAGAACAGTTTTTCTTCCACAAGATATGGGCCTGAAAGAGTTCTATATTTATTTATTGGTAGAATTTCATTGATGCATATACAATACTGTACATGCCAAACGTGCTGGATTTCTACCCCGTGCATATACATTGCTTTTATAAGACATTTACCATCCAGTCAGATGAGTCAGCAGTTTTGTCTCCCCATACTGTAACTGTCAGACAGCTGTTATTGCCTTAACATACTGTAGATAGGAATCCAGCTGGATCTTGTTCCTCGGGTAAAGAATAACTGGAAAGTGATTACAAGAGCTATTTTCTTGGAATTAACAGTTTTTTAATTCCTAATAAACTTGGAAATTTACAATTCCAATGATAAAGAGAATAGTTTTTTGGTCAAGACATGCAAGTCATTGAAGTATTGTAGAGGCAATGCATATTATTACTTAGAATTAAATGTTAAGATTTCTAATAATTTTCTGTTGCTTTGACAAAGCAGCTTGAGCTTCTGTGCAAAAGCAGAGGAATGCAACTCAGAGGGTTCCATTTGATAAGAAAGATCTTCCAGATTTGGAACACACACAAGGACATTGTAAAGCTAACCACCCTAGTGATATATGGTGTCAATTCCAAACAGTTTATCCCCTTATACTCAAGACTTATACTCATGGGTTAGAGGTCAAAATCCATCACACAAAGGATGATTGGCCGGAGAGGGACCCACAGGGTGGATACCAGGATTATACCTGATAAGATCATAACCAATCATCAGCTGTGATATCATATCTTAAAAGCTAGTACCTAACTACTTTTAGCTTGTTAATTTTCTGTCCAACTAAACTGGTAATCTCACTTTTACCAACCACGTGATAGCAAGCAGTATGAGTCATGACAAAAACTTTTTTCCAAGATGCCAGGCCAAGAAAGCAGGTCAGCAAAGAACAGAATTCTGCTCAAGACATTTTTTCTCTAACAGAAGAAATCTTGTGTTTGCAGACCAATAGCTTTTGTCACCTGATCAACGAAATTAAGTTAGTTGAACTCTTTGTTGACATCCTGAGTATCCAGGTATATTGATCAAAAACCTATAGCTGGGATGAACTGAGTTTCTCCCAATTGTTTCACTTTTGGCCAGACCCAAGCAGACTAAGCACAAACCGTTTTAAAGCTGAAGCCTGTACAACACTTACTTCCTTGCAGAGCTGTCCTCAGCAGCAATAGGCAAAGACTATGGACCAATTCAGCCAGGCTCTGTTTTTCCAGTAAGAAGTTTAAACTCATCAAGTTACATTTGGCCAAAAGATCTTTGAGTACAAAACTTATATATTCACATTATAACTCCTGAGAACTAATATTTCAAACATGTTTGAAAGTTTAGTTCAGAGTAGTAAATGTATATTTACTTGCATGTGAGAATATAAATGTTATTTTCTATGTGAGACTGACAAAACATACTGAATGAGATAGATGATAAATTAGCACCAAAACTAGCATGTTATAGTCTATATATTTAACTCTGAAGTTTTTAATTCTGATCTTTGTAATCCCTGAGTGAACGATCAACTATTTGTATCTCAGGGATCTATTCACAAGTATATTCTAATACATTTGGTGGTTTGTTAAGCATACATTGTTGTTGTATCAATACATTGTGTATTTAGGTTCAGTGTATGAGACTGCAAATTATTGGGCTTGACTGATTCCTAACAGCCATCAAAGCACTCTCTCAATTTACAATTCCAATTTATAACTGTTACACTAAAACTCTCACATTGCTACAGTATGTAGACTGTTGTTTGGAAGGTTATTGTAATACAGAGATGTCCTGTAATTATGCTCGCTATAAAAAATGCTATTTCTCTTGTGGTTCTGAAGTTATATTTATTTATAGTGTTAACCTATTCAGCCACTAGTATTTAGGTTAAGACTAAGAACCCAAAGGAAACCTGGATTGTAAACCAGGATATGAGAAGTGAGAAGTTTCTAAAATATTAAGTAACTTCTTATGTCTCCTGAACAGAAAGACTTCTGACCCCGGTCTAGCCTTGTCTCTTGGCAGAGGCTCAAGATTGACTTTTTCAGGTCAGGAGTGAGCTCTGAGAAAATGCCAGACTTTTTTCCTGTAATTCCTGGCTACATGCTTGTTGGAAATTACAAAAATTGGCAAGGAGCCCAAGAGATTTACTTTATAAAATAATACAAGTTTTACTTCCTTGTTTTTTAACATTATCTATTTGGTGTAAGGTGATGGAGATAATCCTATTCCACCTGAACCACCAGGTAGTAAGGCAAATTATGCCTAAAATGCACAAATTAATTAAGAAAATGATGTATATTCACTAGCTAAGAACATATTAATTAAGCTTATGAAAAAAGTGAAGGTCATATTTATTGCACAGGACAGTAACAACAACAATAATAATAATTCCTTACACTTATATAGCGCTTCTCTGGACACTCCACTCAAGGCGCTTTGCAGGTGAAGCTCCCTTTCACCATCACCAATGTGCAGCACCCACCTGGATGATGCAACAGCAGCCATACTGCATCAGTATGCTCACCACACATCAGCTATCAGTGTGGAGGAGTGATGAACAGTGATAAAGTCAATTCATAGGTGGGACTATTAGGAAGCCAATGCAGTAAACATGGTGCATTCAAACCCACAAGATTTAGCCCAGAAAAAATGCTTTGATAATTCAACAAAGACATTTGCATGCAAACCAATATCTCCTCTCTAATAAATAATGTTACTCCACTGAGGAGAAATAATTCTCCATACTGTATTTAAGTAGAAAATTATAACAATAACCATACACTGATGAGATATAAATACAGATAAACAGTTATTTCTAGATGGAAAATGGGCTAACTACAGGTGCCTTCACCTGAAAGCTCTTCGCATAGTGTGGAGGAGGCAAAAAACCTTCTAACATACAAACAGTATGTTTTTAAATATTTTTCCCTTGATCTCCTAACACTACTAAATTGTAGTCTAGCAAAAGGAGCTTGTCCCAGGGAAAGCCAAAACTAAAAAATAAGCTCACTCTCAGGTCTTCATACAGAAGGCTTGTATAAAGATAATATCCCAATTCCCCATTTCCTTATTAAGCTTTTTCATATACTAACAAAATCAACACAGCTCAAGACAATCTTCACACAAATTCAGCATGCCATCAATAAGATGCTAATTCTAGTAACAGATATAGCTGTTGTGAAAATCAAGACAGCATAGCATAACATGGCCAGTTACCATACATTTGTTACCCTGTGCCCATACAGTACATGTGTATTTAAAATTTTATTTCTCAAATTATAAGTCGGCTGGCAATTTTTCTAATGTATGTGTTGGGACTGAATTTATTTTAAGTGGATAGAAAATAGAGAGTGAAAATAAGGGGAGAAATCTGCAGTGTTGTAATTACAAGGACCTATACTAGGACCACTACTCTTTCTAATATATAATGGAATGATGGAAAAAAGAAATGCAACATTTTCTGGAATGAAAATGCTATAGTTATAGCTTACAGTATGTATTTTCACAAAAAGTTGTCAGTTTGTTTTAAGCCCTCTGACCAGCAGTACAGCTTGTGCAGTGAGGCATTGCAACTTGCCAATCACACGAAAGCCCGTTAGGTGCACTTTTAACCAACGAGGTCCAGGTGGAACAATGCCTGATCAGGTCACCTTTAAAAAGGCCTTAATTCAAAGCTTAGGTCACTACAAGAAAAAGGCCACACTTCAGTTTTCTATGCATTCCATAATGCCTTGAATGTCACCAGAAGCAAGGGAGAGAGCCATTGGAATGCTGCAGGCAGGCATGTTATGTGCCAGTGTTGCCAGACACTATGGAGTAAGCCACTCCACTGTGTCCTGAAACTGCAGAGAAGGTTTCAGCAGACTGGCAGGATAGATGACTGTCCAAGATCCGGTCACCCTTGAGTGACCACACCAGAGCAAAACCGAAACATCAGACTGGTCCATCTGAGAGATCATTTTAGATCTGTCACCAGTACTGCTGCTGAAACTTCCGGCAGACACAATGCCCGCATCAATGACAGGACAGTGAGGCTCCATGCTGCTGGCCTTAGAGCAAGGCAACCTGTCTGAGGCCCTCTGATCACACCTCCTAGATGTCAGACCCGACTGGCTTGGGCCAGAAAGAGCCTGCGATGGACTCATCAGCAGTGGCATCAGGTTCACTGATGAGTCACTCTTCAGCCTGTTCCATGCAGAAGGGAGGGCCAGAGTGGGGAGGAGAAGGTGTTGCATTTCTTTTTTCCTTCAGTATACTGTATATCAGTGATACAGATTCTGGTATAATTAGTAATCTACTCGAGTTTGCAGATGATACCAGAATAGGAGGAAAACCTTATAAGCAATGAAATATAACAAAAGATTTAGAGAAAATGCAAGACTGGCCAAATACCTGGTAGATGACATTTAATGTAACATAATGCAGATGCTGGGTATTCCACGCATGTAGTGTTTGAAGAGGACATTTATGAAAATGTTGGTACATTTTTTACATCTTCTAGACAATGTGGGGAAGTAATATAAAGGCAAATGTACAGAATTATGTAAGATATATGGTTCAAAGCTTAGAAATTAAATTAAGGGATGTTCTGTTTAAATTGTATGAGACACTAGTAATGTCTCATTTAGAATACTGTGTACAGTACATTGTTAGTCACCACATTACAAAAAAAGATTATACTGCTCTAGAATAGAGGAACCAGATACATTTTAGTCTCAAGGGAGTATCCTACACTGACAGACTGAAAGAATTTAATTTACATTACACATTTTTCACAACACATATACAGTGTTTGCAACAAGTGTTTGGGTTCTTATTGCTTGATTTTCTAAAATATAATGCTATTCTTAATTGTTTTCCATACAATATTCCTCTCATGTGCTTTTAATTTTCTCATCCTTTTTAAAAAACTACTTTATTGATTAAAATAATCCTTAGTGCTTTTCAAGTTGGTAGTAAATTCTACCCCCAACCCTCAGCTCCCCCTAATTACTAGGATGCAATAATGCAAAGCAATATCCTCTTTTGAAAAATGTTTATCCTTAGTCATGATCTGTGCTCAGTAAGGCTGTAACAGTTCAGTCATTCTAAAATTAAATACTGAAATTTTAATATGCTTTCAGGATTTTGTGAAACTGTACATCCTGTAATAAGCTCCTAATAAGCTCCTAACGATATGCGTTACAATGCACATTTCCAGATCCATTACTGAAACTACAGTTTCTAGTTCAGTTTTTTTTGTCTTTTCTATAAAATTAACTTGCAGATGAAAAACACCTAAATGCTTTGTTCAGTTTTCCTCTCTGGTGATCAGTGACCAGTATAACTAGTATTCTTTAATCCACGTTTGCTACACTCTGAGAACAAGCTGAACCCGAAAGATTCACACTCTCTGTTTTGAGTGCAATATAAACCATAAGAGTAGGAAAAAACTGCTATTGACCTACACATGGTCTCATATCTCTTACATACTGTTAGTTAGTCAGGTGTTGACCAAGCCTATACAGAAAGCAATGGAAAAACAATCTCAACCTTTTTCCAGTAATCTGTCATAAATGTATGTGTAGGTTAGTTGTTGTTACTAGGCTAATGGTTAATTTCTGAATTTATCAACAGGTTTTTCTTATTTAATTTATTATGCTGAATGTTGCTTCTCTGACAGGATGCCAGTCCACCGCTGGACAAATACTGTATACATGCACACACACCAAGACCAAATAACCTACCACTATAGTTTTGGAGGAAATCAGGACACCTGGCAAAAACCCACACAAACAAAGGGAAAACATACACATTCCACACAGAAAGGACCCCAGCAATTGAAGTAAGGGCCCTACTACTGCAAGACAGCAATGGTAAATATTATGCCACCATGCCACCCAAGCACCTCTTATTAACAGATACAACAGTGGGCTGTCTATTTCCTCTTCTTTCTTATTGTTTTATCAGCTAATAATACTTCCTTCTTTGCCATTATTTTCTTAAAATAGCTATGATTATCTGAATTAAATTAGAGGTGAGGAATGAGGAGTGTGACATTTCATTATTGACAATCCAAATAATCTTCTTACTTGAACTTAGAATTTAGAACTTAAAATCTTTAGTACTCTTATAAAAAAAATGCAGCACATTGTTCTGTAAAGCCAAGCATTTAGAAAATTCTTCTAAGTATCATACATTACATACTAGAAGTAACAGGAATAGAGCTCTGATAAATGACAATGCTCTTCTTTCAGGTTCTGTGCCTTGCACAACATTAAAAAAACAACAGTTTATTCAAAAGGCAAGACAACACACATTACAGGACATTTCCTAAGGAACAAGGATAAAGTGAAGATTTTATTCTCCTTGTCTAATAGTTTAAATTATTTTCAGGGGTGCCATATTTCAACATTTATTTCCTCTGCTTTCCTGCACTTAAGTTTGTAAACAGCATAATTAAACCACATCTGTTCCTTTATTAAATCACAGTAATCTACTATTCATTTATAATAGTGTTATTGAAGAAAATTAATTGCCTTTAATTTTCTTTATGGATGATAAAGTCTCTACACAGCACTTATTTAATCAAATGAAGACTACAGTTGTTGTGTTTTGTTATAGGTCAACAGGAAAATGCAAATAACAAAAAGAGAAAAGTTGCAAAGCAAGAACTAGGAGGAATAAGTGTACCAAATGCTACAGAAGATCAACAAACTTGCCAGTTTGTGAAATTGTGTTGTTAATCTGTTTGGTCATATGATTTTGATGTTTATTCACACACATCCAATGTTTCATATTCAGTCTAAACTATAGCTCATCTGCCAGTACAAGACGCCAAACATAAATTGACGGTGGCTTTCTCTGAAGCAGTTTATCATCTCCAGACCCCCAAAGGCCTTTGGATTATTTGTTTTACATTCTGTTTCAGCTCTGAAGTCAGCTCATAATTAGTTTATTCCATCTTTCCATTATTTCCAGTTCTTTTTTTAGGTATGGTTTATAACAAACTTGTAAAAACATGATGAACAATGGCCCTTGAGAACCAAAGCTGATCGACCCATTGAAAAGCTGCCATGAAATATTGTATCTGGAATACACATCTGTGATGTACATAAGTTTTGATTTTATGTAGATGACAAGCTGGATACGCTAAATTCACTAAATGTTAGCAAACATTTTGTAGTCCTTATATCTTGCCTGTTGTTTTTGATTTTGCTGCCATTCTGCCTTTAGCAAACAACAACCAAGCAAGGTTAAAGCAACAGTATTTATGGAGGTGACATTCTTCTAGTAGCATGTCAGAATATACATATCTAAATACTGCATCACCCCACTTTGTTTTGAGGTGGTTTCGGTGTCTGTACATATACTGTGCAGATATACAGTACAGTACACACACATACAGTATGTATCCTACCTTTGTGATCGTCCTGTCCATATATGCACAAACTAAATACATTCTTGTGTTATTGGTGTTATGATACAGTGTACTGTATACCAATTCCTAAGTTGATTTTCTTATCAGGTTGTGGGTTAAATGTGTGAATAATTTTGAAATGCCTTCACAGAGAAGAAATAGCACAATGCACATAAGTCTTTGATCAAGGTTATTATACTTTTGTATAGTTATAGCACATTAAGCTTCAGCATGTTTGTGTCTAACAGATAAAATCAGGAATCATGATAATGACATTCCAGCAGACACCTAGAGATGCAGCCATTCAAAATGCACGGGCGATACCGCATTATTTTCCGGTACGCTGTACGCAGTCTACCGCGAGTTACCGGTAAATACCGCGAGTTACCGGTAAATACCGCTAGTTACCGTAAATTCTCCTATAATACCGCAAGCAAAATAATAGTATCCGGAATTTCCGCAAGGTGGAGCTAATAAAGCTCAACCTCTCATGTTTGAGCTGTCGCCATCAAAGTCTTTAACGAAGAATAGTATTAATAATGAATGAACTTGGACAAGCTGTAAGTGTAAACTCAAAGTATTGCCCTGGTCCACATTCTTTTTTTCATTGACCGTCTTTGTAAAAGTAACACCAAAGCATTTCGCAATCACGCATTTGTTTCCAATCATGCAAAGTACAGTAATTTTTGAGAATTGATTCACCATGCCTTTCACATGCTCATAAAAGAGATTGATTTAGGAACATAAACATATTACCGTATGCAAACTGTACTGTATACAGTATGTATATGTATATTTAATGTCTTAACTGTGCCCGTTTAAGTATTGAATATTTATATGGAATTTTACCACTGAAGGGAAATCTTAGTGCCTGAGCATAAGAAGAATAGGAGCATACTGCAACGCGTGTGAAGGCCATAAACGATATTAATTTTGGAACTTAAACATACAGTATATGGCTGGTCTCGGTACTTTAAAGAAAACATACACGAAACATGGTTTCATTATGACCAGAATCGGTCTTGAGATATTTTTAACTTGATTTACAGTATTTGAGAGGTGTGTCTTGACACCGATACTACGTAAATACTGCTCACGTTGTCACGCCCTCTGCAGCCAGAGGGCGCTCCTTCTCTGTCCTGTCCCTGGTTTCCGGTCTGCTGTCCTTCCGGTCCCTCTCTTTCCCTTGGGCTATATATTTCCGGGTCTTTCACTCTGTCCTCGCTCAGCATTGATGTTCGGATGTCCTGAGACCCGCCTAGCACCAGGGCGCCCCACGTCCACTCCCTGAGGGCATTGGTTTCTATACGGCATTCCTGAACTCTTTGCACTAATGAGCCCGGGCCTTTTTCCCGTCTTACCGCTACGCATATGGGTCTTTTTCCGCTCTCCTGCTCCCCACGGTTAGTCCCTTTGGACGTCCGTGACAGAATGCTGAGCCACTTACTGACCCCGCGAGCGGCGCTTTTTGTCTTGCCGCAGTTTTTTCTTGTTTTCTGGGCTGTTTTTTTTTTTTCAGTTCCTCTATTCTAATCACTGGATATCACTCCGATCTTCTGTGCCTGTGAGCGGGTCCTGCACCTGGCTTTTCACGGGTAGATCACTACGATATCAGTGTTTGAATGTTGAGCTGGCTTTCCTATTCTTATTACTGGATATCACTCCGAGCTTCTGTGTCTGGAGCGGGTTTTCGTGCCTGGCTCTTCCTGGTCTTGCTCTCTCCGATATCAGTGATAGAATGGTAAGCTTTCTGCCGTTCCTCCATTCTTTTCGCTGGATATCACTCCGGGCATCTGTGTCTGTGAGCGGACTTCGGTCTGGCTTTCCTCAGGTTGTCCACTCCGATATCAGCATTAGAATGTGTACATGCCATTTGCCCAGTCTGCGGTATTTTTCCCCGGGGTTTTTGTGGTTTTTTCTTGTTTTTTGCCTTTTGTTTTGATTTTTTTTTCTTCCTGGTTTCCCCTCCTTTTTGGTCCCCCCTGCTCTCTGTGTCTCTCAACTTTGGTTCCTACCTGTTTTTGGTTCCTATCTGTTTTGTGTGGTTTGTCTCCCTGGTCTTTCCCAGGTTTTTGTCTGTTTGTGCTTGTGTACTTTTTTTGTTGTAAGTCTCCGGAGCTCTACTCTACCCCCCCTTCCTCCACCCAATAAAGGTTTTTACCCCGGAGGAGGGGGTAGCTCTCAGCCGTGGACTCCCGGAGGTTTCCTTTCAGTTAAATGAGGTTTTTCCTCCCCCCAGTGCTGGGCAGCTTATTTATTTGTATGGGAGTCAGGAGCTGCCCATGAAGGGGGGGGTACTGTCACGCCCTCTGCAGCCAGAGGGTGCTCCTTCTCTGTCCTGTCCCTGGTTTCCGGTCTGCTGTCCTTCCGGTCCCTCTCTTTCCCTTGGGCTATATATTTCCGGGTCTTTCACTCTGTCCTCGCTCAGCATTGATGTTCGGATGTCCTGAGACCCGCCTAGCACCAGGGCGCCCCACGTCCGCTCCCTGAGGGCATTGGTTTCTATACGGCATTCCTGAACTCTTTGCACTAATGAGCCCGGGCCTTTTTCCCGTCTCGCCACTACGCATATGGGTCTTTTTCCGCTCTCCTGCTCCCCACGGTTAGTCCCTTTGGACGTCCGTGACACACGTATATGTTTCTAGGTTTATATTATGCATTTCATACGGTCAAATTACTTTTGAGCAACTGATAAGAAGCGCGAAACGGTATGCCCAGGGCATTTTAGTTTTTGTTTTGTTTTAATGCAGTCCGGGGACTCTGCTTTAACTATATCGCCGTGGATTGATTAGAGATATCAAGTACATACAAGTCATTTTTTAAATGTTGTAGTTCGTCTTGTAAAAATGTTACGAGTACATCATCTGTCAACAATTACACAGGTTCTGTTTCCATATTGCGGATTTTGGTTACATAATATTATTTTCTAATTTCACGTTGTGAATATATGATTTGGGCAAACAGAGCTGCAAAGAAGTACATTATGGGTTGTTGTTTTTTTTTGCAGTTTTATCTAGAACAAGTGATGCTTAAACCTTTGTCTGATTCTTGTGAAACTATCCACACGACAGTTACCTAGGAGTTGACTTCAGTGATGTCACTGATGGGATGTTTCTAAAAATCCATCCACTGTAAAACGTCTTCTCCAGTTGTCCTGCATATGTATTCGCTAATGAAGCTGTTTGTTCTGAGCCTGGTTCTCTACATTTCTGTATGAACCAGCTTAGAGGGCTAAAGACAGCTTGTGTTTAAATTGAGTGTAAGGTAATTTATGCTTCTGTGTATAATGTTTCTGTAGTGCTTTTTCAGCACTCTACACGTGACTGTGCCGGTGGCGCTGTGGGTTAGGTTCCTGACTCCCATGTCACACGGTCTGTGATCGAATCCCACTGGAACTATGACTTATTTTTTTAACAAACATTTCTTTGAAAAAATGAAACGTTTCCCTTGGTCAGAGATTAAATAAAACCTCACTCGCACCAAACAAATTTATATTTCTAAATATCACAACATGATCGAATTTAAGTCTTTTTAATAACAATGAATAGTCACCTATGCGTTACAAAATAAACATTTATATTGATTTGAATTGCGTTTTGATTTAAATCGTAAACGCGTGTTTAAATATATGTGTTTAAAGGCGATATATAAAAGCGCTGATTCTTATGGAATGTGTTCCGCCGGGGATTCAAAAAATTTATTTTTTTTAATCGCGTATCTAAGGAAAATTGCAGTATAACTTTGTTCATGCACAAACAGTGGCATGTTACATTATTAATTTGGGTGTCTCCTCTTGCCAGAAAGCTCTAAATTGCATTTTGAGTGTGGTTTTTGACTTTTTCTAAATTGCAACCCATAAATAAAGCTGATACACTTTAGACTTACTGTATTTTAAACTGTATTACAGCAGCACATTGGACAATGCAACGTAAATTGCAAAAATGCACTTGGAATCTGTCCAAGCCCTACTACGAAAATTATTTAAACTGCGACACTTATCATTCATCTTTAAATAAACTTTATTTTATATAGCGTTTTAAGCGAATAGGTAATTAGATTGCTCATAAACCTAATCGCTTTTTCTACATAAACACAGCGTGATTGCTCTCTGAAAATGCTTTTTCTTTATATTTAGGCTCAGATTTCAACTATAGATCGTATTATTATAAACTTTCTTGGAAAAATGTCTTTTATGTAAACCATGTTTGCTATTAATTCATTTAGGGCTAGAATACGTTCATTGTCTTCCAATCGAGTCGAGTTGACATTGGAAGCTTGCCACGCCCGGACTGTTACACCAACGCATTAGCATGTTAAAGCGATTTCATTGAGGAGCCTAGCTTTCTTAACTAGTAAGTACTGTACTTCCTACTTTGAAAATACCTGTGAAACCGGTTTAATTCGTCACAGCCAGCACTCCCACAGAGAGGGGGGTTGTACTCGTTAATGTCTTAGCACAAAGCAGAAACTTCTTGTATTTTCCGATGACATACAAGTGGAAAGATTACAGATTTTAATCGTCTTTTTTCTGAACCAGGGAAAATCTGATCATGTTTCTCTATAACAATAATAAAAAACTTTAGTTTACATTATTTTACATATCCCGCTTACACATCGCATGACTTTAATAAATCTATTCTTTATTAATACTAAATAAATAATACTAAAAAGACTACAACAAAGAGGTCACTTGATTTTTGGAATAATTCCAAATAGCACAATGATCCACTGGCATCCCTGAAGTCTGTTTAGTCCATAATCTTCCAAATACAATCACTAAGCAATTATAAGAATTATACCATCCTATTTCTTTGTGATGTCCTGTAAAAATTAAACCTATTTTTATAAGGCTTTTACTCAAAAGATTTCCAAACACACAAAGCATTTGTGAAGTACTATAGTATTTCTAAAGGTTACTGGTACAACATCAATCATTAAAGCTTAACAATAAAGTTTAGATTGCTGACTACGTATATTCACAAATTCACCTTAAAATAGTTCCTGCTTGGAACTAAAATCTGTTTCCCACTGCCTAAAGCAACTTGGCTGGAGACTGCTGCATGCAGTGTCAGAACAGAAACCTTGATTCTATTCCAGCATATGTGGAAATAAGCTCAAGCTGAGACAACTTCCTAGCAGGTCTGGGGTCACAGGTGGCCAAGTGGCAAGAGCCTGCAAAAGGAAACAGAGTAAAACTGTGCAGGCCTTCCTCAGGCTTGATTTATATCACAATAAATCATAAAACCACGATCTTCAACCTTCCCAGACCTCTGGCTTCCCTCAGCAGGTGTTAGATGCAGACCTCACAGGGAAGAGGGGTCTCGCCTAACTGTTGATTACTTTTTGGTTTCTTGCTGCATGTAGCTATCTCTTTTCTTTCCAGCCACAGCCGAGGAATGGGAATTGGAAAGTTTGTCACTTTATTCCATGGCTAGTCAGTAATCCCTAATTTTAATTCAGGCATATACCGTATTTGTCTTGCACATTTTGATTGTGACATACATTAGAATGCTACAGTACAAACCAGTGCAGTTTAACACAGTAGACTGCAAGACACTAGAACAGCATTTTCTTTTTTTTCTTTTATAAGCCATATCATACACTTAAAAATTATAGATGTAGCTTTAAAATACTACATTATTTCTCTTCAGCAAAGTACAACTTTTCATTAACAGGCTTAGAACAAAGTTGAAGTGCATATACTGTACATCCATCCATCTACTTTACTGCTGCTTTATCCAATTAAGAGTAAGGGGGACGTCAGAGCCAATCCCAGCAAGAAAAAGCACAAGACAGGATATACCAAGGCTAGGATACCAGTCCATCAGAGGGCACACACAGACACAAAAACACTCACACTAGGGCCATTTTTCTCAGAAGCCAATTAACCAACCTGTGGAAGAAAACCAGAGCACTCAAAGGAAACCCATACAAACATATAAACTCCCTGCAGATAGTACCCATTGAATTTAACCCAGGGCCCCAGCAATGTGAAACAGAACTGCTAACCACTGCACCACCACACTACCCACATATACAGTTTTTGCATATGAAATAAACTGAAGCTAAATGTGAATGAGAATTGCTATAGCGTGTTCTAAAAGGTGTCTATACTGAAACACTTCAGAAACATAACTTGCAAGAATGTCAAAGTTGGCACTGGGGATAGTTCAGTTAAACATTTACCTGTATTCATTTAGAATTCTGTGCAGAGACAGAAAGCAATAGTAATCGACCCAGATCTGACCAAATAAGGGAGATGGTTTAAAAAAAAATCATATGATAGATTACTTCTGCACTTCAAAATTTTTTCCTCCCCACTGATAGCTGATGTGTGGTGAGTGTTCTGGCGCACTATGGCTGCCATCGCATCATCCAGGTGGATGCTGCACATTGGTGGTGGTGGAGGGGATTCCCCATTACCTGTAAAGTGCTTTGAGTGGAGTGTCCAGAAAAGCGCTATATAAGGGTAAGGAATTATTATTATTATAGGTTTATTCCATGCTGAAAAAAAGAAGAAATTGAACACAACGTTTCGGCCGTGGAGCCTTCTTCAGGTGTGGGACAGACAGGGCAGTAGGCAAAGGTAAAGTAGCGGGAGAACAAAGGTTGGGAGGGAGAAGGAGTGAGAGGCGGGAGCAGGGGACAGAAAGAGAGGCCAATCAAGAGGTGTGAAGTCAGAATGGGTGCAGAGAGGTGTGAAATGAAACTTCCAATGAATGGAGAAAATTTAAAAGAACAGTAGTCTGTCGTTAAGAGAAGGGAGAATGTATGATCGTAGCTGCAGAATAATTTTGGTTTCGGTGGTCTTTCTGATGTATGAGTTCAGAAAACCGTCTTTGAGAACACAGACGGAGAGATTAGAGTGGTCGTGGCCGTCAGAGGTGAAATGAGAAACAATGGGCTTGGAGAGATCTTTAATCTTCACAGCCCTGACGTGTTCTCTGAAGCGGTCTCCGAGTCTCCTTCCTGTTTCTCTAATGTAGATGGCTGGGCATTTACTGCAAGAGATACAGTAAATAAGGTTGCTGGAGGTACAAGATGCTGTCTGGGTGATCCGGAATTGTCCTGAGGGGCCTTGAATGAGTGTGGTGGTGGCTGTGTATTTGCAGGTGATACAGCGAGCTCTGTTGCAAAGGAAAGTGCCTGGTGTGGATGGTTGTTGAGGGCGGTCAAGGGAGCTGTGAACAAGGAGGTTACGCAGATTAGGTGGTCGGCGATATGAGATGATAGGGCTATCAGAAAAGAGGGCCCCAATGGAGGGATCATCCTGTAGGATGGAAAAGTTGTGGTTAATGGTCCTGGGGATAGGAAGTGTGTTAGGGTGGTAAGGAAGCACCAAAGGAATGCGGTTGTTACGGCGGGAGTTCCTGATCGGGTTGATGGTCCGGGGGGTGTTTTTGGCTCGGGCAAGGGCCCTGTCAATCACACTGCTGGGGTATCCTCTGTTGATGAAAAAGGAGTACATTTCGAGGGCTTGGTTCTCGAAGCCGATGTCGTCGCTGCATAATCATCATAGCCTAAGGAACTGTGAAAAAGGAAGAGAGTTTTTAGTGTGGTTGGGGTGAATGAGCTTTACAGGAGGTAGCTGTGTGAATCCGTGGGTTTGTAATAAACTGAAGTGGACAGTCGGGGGTAGTTGATGGAGAAGCTGATGTTACCCACCTGAATTATTATTATTATTATTAATAATAATAATAATAATAAAAACTATAGCTGGTGACTCAGTTGGGCATTTTGGAAGATCCTACTAGAAGAGCTGTTAATATTAACAATTCATAGCAGGTATATTTGGTGTTTTTGACCTACAAACATCTACAGCAAATGTGAAAACAAAAAAGCATAAAGTGCTCACTATGCAAATGTTGTCAGAATTCTTAATCCATGCTGCAGGGGACTTCCCTTTCTTAAGAACAGAGAAAATTCACAGCAAGGTAAATAAATCTTCCTTGAGCACAAAGGAATTTGTAACACAAAAATAACTAATGAATCGTTATTTAGTTAGTTAAAGCAGATAATTGTTCAGATTAACATTTTGTTCATAGCACCAACCAACTGACTGAAAGAAGTTCAGACCGAATTTTCTTTCACAATAAGAACCTGGGCTTCCATAGTAAAAACTGGTCACTCATGGGATTGTTATCCTTGATGATAACAGTGTTGCAAGCCATGTTGCTTTTAACTTTTTCGTTCCTTACACACAAAGGTGTACCATTCAAAATAACTCAAGGGAAACATTTCTCCACTATCTTGATTTTAGTAAGTCAAGTAAGTTGTCTTCACACTTTTTTTTTCGTCAGAGGCTAATCTTGAAATCTTTCCTGTCCAGGTTCTGCAAAAGATTAAACGTTTTTATTTAGATTATTGCACCAAAGGATCTCATATATTTTTGGAAGCAAGGCATGACAAATATATTTTGGCAGAACATTAATGTTGTAGCACAATACAAACAACATTTTACAAACCTGTTACTTATGAGAATGCTGTTTGCTGGGAGAACTGAAGCATATGAATCTCATTTCAAATGTAAGTTACTATTGAACTGATGTGTACAGAAAAAAAAGAATTTTATTTTTATGAGATACTACTGTCGCTCCCTTCTTTCACTACAAGCAGAGCCAATAATTAATAAGAAGTACCTACAGTATTTACCAAGACTAAGTCAGTGATACAGTATGTCATGATACAAAATCAGGATCATTATGTTCAGAGGCACCAACTGAGGGATCGCTTCTACACATATTGTATCTATCACATACTGTCAAATAGCCCTTTCATGAAAAATATGTACAGAATCATAAACATTGGAAGGCTTTATATTGAATGAAACTATTTTTAATAATGTAAATACTATACTTAGTATTCTGTATGTTTACTCAGCTTCACATGATACAACTTTGACTACACTTTCAAGATGTGTAATTATTATTGATTCATACAAAGGAGGTCACATTGGAAATGTTTTGTAATAAGGTCCCAGTTTCCATTGTTTAACCATACCATGTTTTTATTAACCATAAAAATAACTCTTACTGTATGTAGATTCTATAATGATGCAAATCATACTTTATTTCATTTATATGCAAAACATTTCTTGTAAAGAAGAACGTTTAAGTTACATTTTACTTGTTAGGGTTTATTGCTTTGTTTTCAAAAGTTCAATGTATAAATATTCAAAAATTGTTGGAATCATATGTAAAGGTCAGGTGTCCAGACTACATCACTTTTCTTTAGGTATTACTTTCACCTTGTATTAAAATTCCTCATAGTATCAGTTTGCAGACAAGTGACAAAACAAACAGCTATATATTTATACATCTTTACAGTATTACTTGTAAATGTATGAATATATGAAAATGTAATTACGTTTTATTTTAAAAATGCTATACAGTATATGTTTGATACACTTATAAAGAAAATAAAACACTCTAGGCATAGTAGTCATGTGGAATTACTCTGGTAAAATTTTAAAATATAAAGTGTCCTCCATTTGCATTACAAGTACACATAAAAGTATGTAGTTATCTAGAAAATAGAAACTGTATGGAAAATGGCAATTCATTTTAAAATGTTTCCAACTCTCTGAACTCGACATTGACAAAAAGAACAGTGCTTAAGATGTGTAAGAAAGAGTACTCTCTGCTTTAAAAGTGATGCAAAGTTTTTTTCTACGTACTTTCACATTTCTAAACTAAGAACATTCATCTTTAGCTTTTTTTCTGCCCCTTTTAAGCTCTTAATTGAGCAGAACTAAAATGGAATGGTACATCATGGGTTGGCAGAAGTTCCCTGTGGCTGATCTTGACCTAGTGTGCACTGCTTCTGTCTAGGCAAGGGCTGTGGGATCAAGACCTCCTGTGGGTCAGCTGCACATCCTTCACTGCCAAAGGGGCAAGACCCCTGCTCCCTGTCCTTCATCTTCCAAGGTTTTCAAACACATTCCCAACCTGCACTCCTACTCTTGCTAGCTATAAGCCTCTTAAATGGTTTTATCTTTATCCCTTTCAGATCAAAGTTCCATTTTACCTTGGGATCTTGGTTCTCAATTAGATAGATTAGTATCAAATTGAATTTTGATTTGTATTGCATTGACAAAGGAGCATGATGATACATAAAAATGATACATTTCTACTTTTTAACGTAGAGATTAAATATGTTTTCACTTGATTTAGGTCTGTTATAAAAAGACATTCTGACAACTTAGTTGACCATTTTTTTTGTTTTCATAGATATGAACATATTATTCAATAAAATCATGGGTGTAAAATGCATTTCATATTCTTATTTAATATAAAAACACAATGTTTCAGAATTAATTGCATTGTATTGTGTTTTTAGATGTACTGTGTTTCTGTTTTCACAGAGGATCAGGAAAGAACATGTTTTGAAATCCAACAGTTCTTTAATTAAAAATGATCAAATTAAGCAATACTCTTTGATTAACTTAGTATATAATGTATAACGAAATGTGCATAGTTGTATGTAAATTCTCTGTTCTTTAAATATTCTCACTGGAATTATCAGTGTTTTTTCAGATCCTGATCTGATCCTACTCTGGACTATCTCATATGAGCTTCTGGCAAGCGTGTATACACTGAACTGTAGATCTGCACCTAAAAAGAGGTAAAAATGGCTAATTAATTTATATCCTACGAAATATACAGTGTCAAGAATTATAGAGTAAATATTTTTAAAATCAATAATCAAAGTTTAAGGACTTGTTTATGTATGTTATTGTATATTTCAATTATTGCCTTTGAAGAACACTAAGGTCAAGAAAACACCTAAAAATTTCAAACATTTTAGCATTAAAATATTTGTTTAAAATACATGTATCCCACAATGTAATTGGTATATAAATGTGTACAGTATATTAAAAATATATATATATATATTTTCTTGCTACACAGACTATACTGTTCATTACTACACATCTATGATAATTAATAAGTCTTTAGGATTTAAGTTGACAGTATCTCTGAGGATTGCAAATAATTTTATCACATCCCATTGTAATTTTCTTTGTTAAGGACTAAAAGGTTTTGGTTTCTTTTGCCTGTCAGTATAGGAGATTAACCCCTGGAATGTATCTAGTCAGTCTTCTCTGGACTATTTCCAGAGCTGCAATATCATTTCCATAACATAGTGACCACAATTGAGCACAACATTCTAAATGAGAACGTACTTGTGCATTATGCAATTCTAACATAACATTCCTTCATTTAAATTGCATGCTTTTAACTATGTATCCTAACATTTTGTTTGTTTTTTTAATTGCTTTCCTACATTATTTAGAAGATGTATATGATGACAACATAAACTCCTAATTCTTTTTCATAAGTAACTTCTATTTATGTTTTTATGTACATTTTATTTTTTTGCCATTTGCATGCAACACCCAGCACTTGTTTACATTAAATGTTATCTGACAAATATTTTCTCAGTCTTGAATTTGATCTAAATCATTTTATCTTTCCTTTGGTGCCTCTGTAGTGTTTCTAATTTGGTATTTGGCATCTGTAATTCTTGACAAGTAAGTTTGACAAGAATCTAAATTGTTGTTATAAAAAAAAAACATACAGTAGTTGCCAATATACTAATGTAACTGCACAAACAATCACAAACAATCACAAGCATTATCATGTTTTTTTACTCTGGTTATGTTGATAGATATTTACTACACCATATGATTAACTCCTCCATTGTCTCTAGCAAAATAGAAAAATACATGAAGCCACTGAAAGTTTAACTGATCCATTAACATCACCAAACATATGTACAGCAGTCATGGATTGCTGTTATCCCTGTGGTGTCAGACAACTAAAAAATGAAGTGGCATAACAGACAATAACAGAAGACACAATGCGATTTTCTCAGTTGAAATACATTTCTGATTTGACAAGGGCAACATTCATTCATCCATCTCTATATTTTATAATCCGCTTATCTGGGTTGTGAGGGAAGCCGGAGCCTAACCCAGCAAGCAACGGGTTCAAAATGGGACCCTAGAAGGGATGCCTGTCCATTGCAGGGCTCTCTCAGATACAGTACATACGTAGATACACGGATACTCACACACAAAATTTCTTACACAAAGCAATAAGTGAAATACGTAATATTATATGCTATGAAATTTTTATTCAGTAGTAAATTTTATCAGTTGACCCATTTTTTCTATAAATACCAACCATTTGCTATTTACTAAAGCTTCTATACATATATATGAATTGTATATACTGTAGAATAAGAGAGATACGATTTGTTTTAGTTTGTAGGATTTTTTGTTAATTCTATTCTTTTTCAGTCTTTCTTTTGTTTTTCTCACAGCACAGCAGCTCTGCCACACAAGTACTTACAAAACTGATCCTGTGTCACAAATAAGACATTCTCTCCTACTTTGTCTGCTTGACAGTTCTGTATAGTAACAATGTTCATTGTAGTTTCCTTAATAGAGAATTGTTTTCTCAAAACTGTTTATACTATGTTAAAGCGGAAGCCTGATAAAATGGCCATGGACAATATACTGTACAGTACCATCATTTTTCATTGGTGAACCTCGACTCTCCTGCTTATTCAGATGATGTATAAACTGTAACAGTGCTGTCCTGAAGTGAGATTATTTTTGACCAGAAGAAAAACAAGAGAGATAAAGACATCAGTTATGGGCTTGATACTCTGAACTCTGATTATCCTACAGTTTTTTATTAATTCTACTGAGAATCCTGGCACACACAAGTCTTTTAGAACAGATGTTATTAATATCTGCATTATTATTTCTGTCTTATATATTGTTTAGACATAGTTTATAAATAGATTTATTTTGACATTAAAACTGAACAATTACTGTAAAAATGTAATATATGAATTATATATAATTATATAATATTATATATAATATTAAAAAAAATTAGTTAATAAATGACCAATACATTTTAGTTTATTTTTTATACTATGATAATTTAAAGGAATGTGTAAATATAAATTAGAAATCCAATAACAATATAATGAAATGTTCTAAATGAATTTTCGCTTGATCAGAAAGTAAAATTGTTTTAAATGTGCATTAGCTAGCTTAATAAAGCTAAAAAATAATTTATAGAAGTGTCCATCAAATGCTGAGTTTTAAAATTGGAATTAAAGAAACATTTGCAACAAAACAGACATGGATCATTAAATAGGACACATTTAACGTGTGATTCCAAGATGGTGATGCAGCAAGAGAGCCAAATGCATAACTACAAAGGAGCTCTGAGATATCTGTGAGATAGAGAGGTAGAAAACCAGCTTTTTTCCTCCTCTTTCAGTCAAACCTTTAGTCAAGTATTTTGATCCCTCTTCCCATGCAGCTTAGCTGTCAACTCCAATCCCATTTAATCATCTTAGATGCTTTGTGGTCTTCTCCCTCAGTGATAGAATGAAGGCTAATAAAGACTAAAGAAATCTAGAAAGGGTTGAAGTTAACTTACAAAAGGCAACAGGTACTTCAAAGTGGAGCCTTTATCTTTCTAAAAGAATCAGCATGGCACTTCAGAGATCATCAGTACAATACAGCTTTTTATTCAGATTTAAAATGTCTCAGTCAAGGAGGGGTCATGGCTGGCATATTGTTATTGAATCTTTAAAATTTTACATTTTAGAATAAAACTGTTTTGCAACTAAGAAAATGTATTGAGGTCAGAATTCAGTTTTGCAATCTATAATTCACTTTTCTGTGTGAGACTTTTTCTTTTAGTGATAGGAGAGGATTAATTTTCCAACAACGTCAGTTATTTTCATGCAACATGTCAAATAAGCCTGTCATGCAGGCTGATGTTTTTAAATGCACTCCGTATTTTGCACTTTGAACTTACTGAAATGTGAAAGAATGAGAAAGGTTATTTTCAAGGTATTAAATTAAGTTGTGCCTTTTGGATTTTTAATACATTTACATCTTTGAATAAAAAACATTTTCACTGTTTTCAAAAAACTTAGAAATATGATTTAAAGCAAGACCCTAACAAAGAAGCTTCACCCTAAAGTAAGAAAGGTGTACATCCAAGCATTTAAGACCTTCAATCTAGGTCCACTCTAAGACATTAATTCAATTAATTACATTTTTTGAGTGTACTAATAAGCAGCATGATGATGTGGTGGCTACTTTTATTGCTTAATATCTCTTGACTGCTGGGCTTGCTTGTGGCTTGGGTACAGAGTTTGTATGTTTTCCTCATGTTCCCAAAGATGTTCCCCAGGTAGTTATTTCCACTCACTTCCTTGAGAAATACTGACTAGATTTACAGTAGTGGGCTATTCTAACTTGTTCCTTTCTCCCATGCCTTGCAATAGACTGATGACACATGCTGTAATTCCCACCTTGCTCTTTATTATTCTAAGGTAGGGTCCAGGTTTCCACAAGCCTAACTGCTAAAAGAAACTTTATGATTATGGATATAGATATGTTGTATTAATTGCCTTTAGAAGCTACAGTATTACGTATCTAATGTTTGTAATGTGTAAAGTGGTACGTGAAACGTTTGTGATATTTTAAAATGTTTTCCCTTTGGGAAATGTAGTCATGTCTCAAAAACCTAAGAAAAAGCTTTATATCCTAAAGGCTTACATTTAAATGCGTGTTTCCCAAACAAACACAGCTTTATGACAGGTTTAGATAAAACTTGAATCCCTAATGGCTTGAATGTTCTAAGACATCGCCCACTAGACTTCTGTAATGATGGTCAAAATATGAGGAATTTTGAAAACTGTTCATCTCTGAAACCAAAAGCTTGTATAGTAAAATATTATGTATTGTAAATATTAGTGGGCATGTTATACAGTATATGTTTACTACACGTTCATCACAATTTTCAGTAACTACATCTGCCATCTTCGATTTGTCAAAACACACTTGAATGTCTTTAACAAAGAAAATGTGAGGCTGAACAAAGTGAAAGTAGACATATATAAAGACTGTGCTGTCAGTCAAGGCCGTTTGAAATACTTTACTATCTTACAAGTGTAATTTGCACATAATGTGTTATGTCTTACAATTATAGTTACAATGTTAGTGAGATTCATGTTGTTCCAGAGGTTGCATTAACATACAGAAAATTTGGAAATTAAGCTAATTGGTCACATGGTTTGGTCACTAAACACATTTTAAGGAGTGTCTCAGAAGAAGTTTGTGTGGATGTCGACTGTTATAGACTCGTATAAAACTATTTACCACTCCTCCTGGACAAGTGAAAATAATTTCTGATAGAGCCATGGTTACAAAATAACTGCCAAAGGTTATGTGCTCTAGCAAAAATTGACCTTGCCCATGACCTCTGTCCTTTCCTAAAGGTCAAAATGTAAATCTTTTTAACAACTCCTTACAGAGTGCAGATAGAAATGTCGTTATTATGGAACACATGTAGGAAACCATATGTGCTCTATCAAAAAATGTGTGATCTTTCTTATTTCTCAAATGCAAATCTGTGTTATAGGTCCTTAGAGGCTGCAGACAGAGCCATGGTAATTTTGGAACACATACAGGAAATCATCAAAAAAGTTCTTAATAAAAGTTCTTACTCGTGGCATTTGACCTCTGTAAAAGGTCAGATGCTAAACTGTGTTATAACAAAAAGGGGATGTTGGCTAAACCATATAAGATTGCTATATAGTAGCTGTATTAAATACCTTAATATCATCATTTCTTTTTATTGTTTTCACTTGTAACTTTTTATTATTCTTTAAAAATATATGCAGTGCAGTAACAAAAAAGACAAGTGTTAGTTACATGGCAATGAATAGTGCCAGGTTACTTCTGTTAGTAAATGAACCACCTATTTATTATTGATGTACTGTTGTGTATGTGTAATTGTATTGTGTATGTTCATCTAACCTAAATATTTGTGTGTATTTAATTTTTTATGTCTAAATTTATATTTCAAACAGGAGCCTTTATTAACTAATGGCTAAAATCATACATGATGTCAAGAACATGGGAAGATAAAAATAACCTTCATAATATTTTTTAAAAAGCTTTTAAAATTTTTCACACCAGCAAGCAATAACATACTACAGTGTGTTAGAATAACTTCTGAAACAAGAATATTACATGTTGTGCATATAGTAATATACACTTCCGTTCTTGGAAATAATTATAGACACAATATAAACGTTAATAATAATTTGCAATATTTAAAGATGCACAAAACAAACTTGAACAACTCAATTCTTCAATACAATGTAGTTAAAACAAATATGCATTAAACTTCAATTTTCCCTACTCCACCACACAAAACATCTTGAAATACATCCAGCTGAAGAAACAGCTTGTAACGCATTAATTAAAATCTGACCTGTGAAGTCAGGAATTTACGTTTCTCCTGTGCATATCTATCCACACAAAATTGAACCAGTCGGGCAGGATTATATGCCAAAAGTAGGTTTAAAAACAAAACAGGCCTAAAGAAGTACATTCACAATGGGCTTTCAAAAACATAAAAGCCTTTTAAACAACCTGATAAGAAACAGACAAATTATTTTATATGTGCTCAGTAGAAAAAAATTCTCCTGTCACATGGTACATTCTCCATTCTAAAAAAATAAAAACAATAATCCACTTCTCTCCAAGGAAGATGTTCATTAGCAAATAGGAGCCTTTGTACAAATTGAAGTCTGAAAGGTGACCCTCTAGTGCTATCATGAATTATGCCTTCTTCCTCTATAGGTAGAAAGAACACTCCCAACTCAGTCGAGTACATTCTATCTAAAAAACAAAAACAAACCAACTCCAGCAAAACATTCCTTCAGAAGAGCTATTGGAAAATTTACACATTTAAATCTGTGTCATAACATAGAGGTGACCAAGTTATTAATAACTCAAACCCATCCTCTGAAACATAATTTAGTGAGTAGCCACTGCCAGCTCTACAGGCTTGGATCTTCTCCAATACCCCCTGCCAGTTCTCTACTGCCACTCCATTTCCTCATAAATATACACATACATTAGGTACCCGGACACCTGTCTGTTCCACTGCACTCTTTCTGGTATCTCATGTGGTAGTTTTCCACTTACTAGTTAGGAAAGCATTGCTTTTAGCCCTGGTAATCTTAGAAGATGATACTTACACAGAAGCATCTTGACACTTAAAACCTGGTTAGAACCTGAATATCAACATTGTTGTATACAGTCGCCGATATATCATTCACGTAAGCCACTCCTTTGACTGGTTTTGTAAGTATATTTGGAACACCGAAGCCAACTATAGGCCCCCTGAGTGCAACATTACTTTCAGGACACTAAAAACATTACAGTAAAGAAATTGACTTTTTCCTAGAAAACTGGGACCAAAGCCAAATGTCTTTAAAACACTAAAATAATTGTAAATACCCTATTAAGAGTCTTCTTTTTTGTCCATAAAAATAACCCTGCATTAAAACCAAATAACCTGGAAACTGCTATAATATTCTAAACCAAAATAATACTATCAAAAATCGACTAGATACAGAGCTCCATCTGCATAAAACAACTCGTCTCAGATCTCAGTCAATTTCCCATGGCCCAGGATAGATTCAAGGCAGAAAAGAATGACAGGACACCAGCCTTATTGTCACATAAATTTTCCTTTTTTGGCAATAAAGTCAATACTGCAGGACAGCAGCTTAGTGGCAGTTCATTATCCTTTATGCACCCCTTGAAGACAGACAGTAGATCCTATTCAGTCTGAGACCACACGGTTTTGTAAAACTCCACAGGTAGTCCATCAATACTAGGAGCTTTTGTAACTTTCAGCTCATCCATTGGTTTAGAAAATTCCTTCACTGTTAGCTCTTATGTGCCAGCAGCCATGTCACCCTGCAACTCACAAATGGCAACTCACTGAAGCTAAGCAGCTAAGCAGGTGGGGCAGACCCTGGAGGAACCACCAAGCCTTCACTTCCTCACCCACATCCTCCACCTTCAACAAGTAAGAGTGCTAATCTACTGTACAACCACCAGCCCTGCCCAGACACTAGCTGATCTGCTGCTGTCTGAAGAAAATACATCAGTTTACTCTGCCCAATCTTCCTTCCAAGAGCAAAAAAGTACCCCCATCCAACTGTTAGAGGCTCTGGAATCATGGGTGTTACAGTGCCCTTTGCACCTGTCTGTCTTTAAGAAGCTGTAATTCGACTCAGGAGCTCAGATATAATTACATTCTGCTCTTTTATGCGCTAATTTGAAACTGAAAAATAACTTTTTTTTTCAGTGCGATGCTATTACAATTGCAGTATAACCTCCCTTTTTCACTTTTCACTTTATACGTGATGAGAAACATATACAGTACGTGAAATGCTCATTTATTAAAAGCTCAAGAAACTTAATGGACAATACAGTGATAGGTCCAGTATACTGTGTGGTTCTGGCAAATCAGTTTAAAATGCCTCAAGGAGCTACCCTTCAAACGACGTAGACAAGATTTGATCTGACCATCTGACCGTGTTCTCAGTGGAGGCCTTTACTATAATACCTTTGGCAAAAGTAAGAAGGGCAACCTTAATGTTCATATGCCTGTCAATCACGTTTCTAGTAGACTGGGTCTTTTTTTGCTGCAGTTTTCTGTCCTCAAAAGTTTCATATTAATTCCTTTCTCAACGCCAAAGTGTAGTTTGATTTACTTTTACTGTCAACTTTTGCATGGCTTTAAGAAACACTTCATAGATTCTAGTGCAGGCAACTGACCAATATTTATTAGAACATAGTCTGTTCTATGCCAGTCTATGTCCTATGTCAGTTTATGAATGAAGAAGTGGGGGGGGGGGGGGGGTTATTATTTTCTTTCTGTGAAAGGGAGTATGAGGGAGGTTTCCCTGTCATATCCTCCGTGGCTAAAACATCGGGGTCACTGACCAACATTTTTAATTCTTAAAATGTTTCAAGGAAATAGATCAATTTATAATCTTCAATTTGGCAGTGCCGCATGGCTGTGTGACCCAGAGTTCCTAAAGTTAAAAGAGATCATCTTTACTTAGTTTGTATACTTGGACAAAAGTCAAAGCCACATATTCATATAAATTTGTTTAGTTTTCCTAGTCTCGTCAATCAGATATTAAGGTATTATTCAAAATAGAATGAAGCAAGCTGGGATGGCTTCCCCAATAACAAACAGAGCAGACAAAATTGCTCTTAGGTTGGGAAATAGCTGAACTATTTAGAAGCAAATATGATCTTAAACACTTTTAATGTAGTAAACTAAAGGATAATAAAAATATCACAATGAGCAGTTAACATTTAAGCACATTTGATTGAATAAGACCTAACACTTTGTGATTTTTAATCCCATTTGTAATTCATTTAAAATTGTTTGTACACGTGCTTACCCTTTTAATACTAAAAGGATTTTAGTATTCTTTTGCATGAACCTGCTTGGTTAAAGAATGACAACATCACCATAAGCAAAGATGAAGCAGTAACTCCACCCCAATCAGTGCAAGTCAAGGAGCTGGTGCAATTGTAGTGTTGGTGCACTAAAGAATGCAAATTGATATTAGCACTGTTAAGGAAGGATTTATGATCTGGAAGTTATGCCATTGGGTTCTTGACGTCATTTAACAATTTGATTATCCAAGCCAAAGAAAGTCATCCACCTGATGTGCTTTTGTGATTGTTTGTCCCATCTAAGAAATTTAATTTCCATGGGCCTGCCTCTAGAGTCCACCAAATGGGTCCTCATAATTATGTAGTTAGGTGTGTCAGACTCACTAATTGTACTACAGTATTGAATCACTTACCAGTATATGTTTTCAGATGAGTTTAGTTTGAGACTGTATTGCATTTTTAGGAGGGATTGTGGAAGTCCTGAAGTAATTTTTAATAGATGCTAAAGTATTTTGTAACAGTAGCTGGTGGCTAACATGAAAAACTGTCTTTCAAAGGTCTGTGAAATATGCTACTAGTTGTGGGGATCCTTCACAGTTGTATAATAGGTTAATATGCATTTGCCATATTAAATCTGAGGAGTTCTATATATAATGACATTAAAGAAACATTTTGTCTGCACTATTGGATGTATTTTCCAAAATTATAATAAACCCCATTCAGTATTTATGAGAAAAGCTTTAATTGAATTAACACTGACAGTACACTTACAGTAGGCAGAACTGCACGCACATGAATGCCATTACATTGCAGGAACAAAAGAGAAATAGATCATTTAAAGTAGAAAATCAGACTTTTACAACACACAAAAGTGGGGACACTTGGAGATAGGCCACATGAACAACATGTGCAGTGAACACAAACTCAAACTCAGGACCTTTATGATATGAGGCCACAGAACCAGCCACCACCCCACCCAAAATATAACTTTTAGAGCAAAAATCTTTGTGCTCTAGAATCAGTCCGGAGAACAACAATCAAATACATTCTAGGTCATAAGGGAATACACTGATGGAACTGAGTCTTGAATGGAGAAAACTAAAAGGGGACCTGAAACAAGTATTTAAAATCCTCAAGCGCATTGACAGTCAACTTAGGAGTTTTCTTCACCAGTTAATACTATGTAGAAGCGCAATTACTAACTACCAGATGGGCTAGATGGGCCAAAATGCCTCATCTCATTTGTTTCTTATGTATGCTCTTCTTATGTTCTTAAATCCACACTTTCATTTTTATTTTCAAAGCTTTCACTTCAAACAGCTACTAATTCACTGTTTTGAAAGTGCAAAAGTTTAAGATATGTTATCAGCTAATCACTCCTGAAAAAAGTCTTCTTTTTAAAAACTAGGAGGAGTTTATTTGGAGCATGAATAAGAATATATCTTAAGTTGTTTTTGGTTATGGTATTTGAAGGGAGTATCGAGTCTGAGTTGAAGGATTCAATCATTTTAAAAGCCTGAAATAAATTTTCATCAGAAAGTTATGTACAAGAAATTTCTATCTTATTTCCGATAGTATTCAAGCAACTTTTTACTAAAGGAAAGGTTGAATTCCTTAGGGAACATGGGAAATCCCTTGTACTTTCCAAGTATTTCAACACTAAAATAACATACTGTACACATATTCATACCATACCTATGCTGTCTGCACCTTCCCCTAAAATTTTCAATCTGTTCACCTACCCATTCTTTCAAATTGTAGTGTCATCATGTAAATACAAAAAGGATGCAGAAGCTGATGTGAAATTATTAATTCTAAAATTAATGTTCAACAAGCAATTCACATATATCTAAAACATGTTGGGTTCTAGAGGACTTTTAAATGTATTTCTCTGTATTTATGTTCCCTGATATCCATTTAACACAATGTAATTTTTCAAAGTAAGTAAACAGTATGTGAACACAACTTTGGATAAATATTCAATTTCAATTTCAGTTCAATTTTTTATAAATAATAATTAGATAATTCCAGCCCTTTCTGGACCATGTTCTCAGTCCTGTAACATGTAACATGTAACATAATCCTTCAGGTAAATTGGAAATATTTTTCTCTCAAGTGGATTGTCACATGGAAACCTCCATTATCCAGGATCACAGTCTCTGACTCCTAAGGTGCAATAGCATGATAATGTTCACAGTCGGAAGATACTGTTGGAAGATACTCCTCTTGGCATCGGCTGCGACTGTTTGTGGAGCTCTCTGAAGATTGGCTTGAATCCATACAATGTGTTCTGATCTGTTCAACATGCCTGCTCATTCTTTGCCCATTTTCTAGAATCTCTGTACATGAAAGGGGATTTGGTCCTGAGATTCTAGGAAATGTCCAAGCATGTCTCTATGGTAGCTGATACCCACTTTGGTACCAAACTGAAGTTCTGCATGCAGACCAGAGAAACCACATGAGAAACCTGTCAGCTTGGCTGTTCTGTTATGATCCTTTATCTGTTTCATGTTTTTCTCTTGGAGACTTTAGGTCTAAAATGAACAAATCAAATGCAGACCTGACCCTGCAAGACATCAGCATTTCTGCAGGCGACAATCCTATCATTACCTAAGGAATGATGCTGTAACTAAACAATAACCTTGAAACTCTTGTCTCAATGCTATCCCCTTGCATTTTTCTCATCCCCTCCTTGAAAGTTTTAACTGCACATTCAGCCAACCCATTGGAGAATGGGTGGAAGGGTGCTGATATTAAATGGTGAATTCCATTATTTTTAATGAATTTGCCAAACTCAGAATTTGTAAAACAACTGCTATTGTCTGACACAAGCATGTGTGGTAATTCATGGGTACTGAAGCTTTGTCTAAGCTTTTCAATTGTGACCTGTGGTAGAGGCATTCATGGAATAGACACTTCCAATGTACATCAGTGGTTACAAGGACCATTTGTCCAATGAATAGCCATGTTTTCAATTTGATCTATGTGCTTTTCAGTACTGGCTTGTCAGTATTTTTCTTTAAAATTAACCTGATTCATTTATGTGACAGTACAACCTGTATCTAAAGTCAACTTTATTGCCAAACCAAACCTTCAAGTTATTCAAAAAGTCTTTCAGGAATCTAGTTAAAATGTTATTTATTTTCCATTAATTTCTGTGTCAACCTTTATTGGTTTCACTTTCACATGGTTGTCTTGCATGCTGTACGTTGAGAAAGCGTGCTCTGCACTCTCTGACTCATCTGAGTTTTTTCTTTTCTGCTGTTTTTTTCCCCTTAGCAATTACTTTCTTTATGCCATATGGCTCTCACACTTCTTTTGTGTTACACATGTTCCCTTATACTGTTGCATGCCATGGCAGTAGCTTTCACTTGTAAATTTTGTACATTTTCATTTGTGAATTCCTTTACTTGTGCTATTTTTGGTATATTGTCAAATGTGAGTTCTCTGACAGAATGGCCTTCTTTGGATACGGTCATCATTTATTCTCCATGAACAAGAAAGGTTTATTCCATGCTGAAAAGAGAAGAAAAGAAACACAACATTTTCAGTTATGGAGCCTTCTTTGGGTATGAGAGAGACGAAAATCAGCAGCTGATAAAGCATGGGAGAACAAAAGCCAGGAGTGGATAGGAGGTGGGAGCAGGAAAGAAGCAGAGTGGACACTCAGGTGGTGTGAAGTCAAGAGAGGTGAAGTGAGGTGTGAAGTCAAAACCTACAAATGAAAGTCTGTTGTTTCAGGATAATTCTGGTTTCAGATGTCTTTCAGCAATAGGAGTTCTGAAACCCCTCTTTGAGAATGGAGAATGGAGAATGGAGAATGGAGAGATCAGTATGATTATGGCCGTCAGAGGTGAAATGGGAAACTATGGGCTTGGAGAGATCTTTGATCCTCACAGCCCTGATGTTTTCCCTGAAACGGTCTCCCAGTCTCCTTCCCGTTTCACCAAAGTAGATAGCTGGGCATTTTCTGCAAGAGGTACAGTAAATAAGGCTGCTGTGGTGGTACAAGAATGTCATCTTAGTGATCTGGAATTGTCCAGAGGGGCCTTGAATGTGCGTGGTATTGGATATATATTTACAGGTGATAAAGTGAGTTCTGTTGCTGGGGAAAGCACCTGGTGTGGATAATTGCTGATGGTGGTCAAGGGAGCTGTGATCAAATTACACAGATTAGATAGTCGGCTAAATGAGATGATGGGGTGGTCAGAAAAAAGGATACCAGTGGAGGGATCATCCTGTAAGATGGGGAAGTTCTCCTTGATGGTCCTGGGGATAAAAAAGGATGTTAGGATGGTAGGGAAGCACCAATTCAATGCAGTTGTAATTAGTTCCTAATTGAGTTGATGATTCGAGGGCTATTGTTGGCTTAGGAGAGGGCCCTGTCAATAACATGGGTAAGGTATCCTCTGTTGATGAAAAAAGAGTGCAATTTGAGGGCTTGGTTTTGGAAATCCATGTCTGCACTGCAAAGTCATCGGAGCTTGAGAAACTGTGAAAAGGGGAGAGAATTTTTAGTATGTGTGAAATGAGCCATACAGGAGATAACTGTGTGACTTGTGGGTTTGTAATAGAAATAGAGAATCACAGATGGTTAATGGATAGATATATGTCTAGAAATGGAAGAGTAGTGGAAGATATGCTAACTATATTACATAACTGTATTGAAGGATGGGTGGAAGTTGGTGAAGTGATGCAGGAAATGCTCTAGCTGTTCGTTAGTGCATGTGGCAGCACTGACTCAGTCATCAATGTATCACCTGTAGATGTCAGGGACAAAGCCTGTGTAGGAAGCGAAGAAGCATTCTTCTACCCAACCAACAAAAATATTAGCATAGCTGGATCCCATCCTGGTGACCATGGCAACTCCACTAACCTGCTGATAAAAAGGTTATTCAATTAGAACGCATTCAGTGTGAGGACCAATTCTGCAAGATGTACAAGAGTGTGGGTGGGTGGATCAAGCACTGTGCGTTTGTCCAGCGTGTTCTTGAGGGCTGTAAGACTATCATTGTGGGAATGGCGGCATATAAGGATGTGATGCCCATGGTAAAAATGTAACATCCTGGGCCCTGAAACTGAAAATCATTAAAAAGTTGGACAGCATGGTGTCCTTGATATATGAAGGAAGCCCTTCAGCCAGTGACTACTTGAACTACTTTATTTCACATGTCAGCCTAACTCTGAGCATTTGCAACAGTATATTGCCATAGTTGCTACCTTGAGTTTATTTATGGAGCTCTGCCACATACTGAGCCACAGTTTCAGTTGGCTTCCTTGTGCAATAATCTAATTTAAATCTTTGGAAATCTAACTCTAGAATAAACTGATCTTTAATTTAATTTCCAATATGCACACTTGCAGTCCCGTGCCCTTCATATGCATGTTCCCGTTCAAGTCTGCAAGAATTTAGGGTGTCCCATTTCTAAATTTGTGTTTCACAAGGGTGCTCACGAGGCCCCCAGCGTGCCCTTAATACGCTTTTCCCTGAAGTCCACATCGGAGCAGACTCCGCTGAAGGGAATTAACCCAATTTCTCGCAGAATGGTGACGTTTCATGTTGTAGCCTATCAAAACAGGGAGAAGCTGCCATTGAAAATAAAATATTCACGTATTCGCAAAACTGAACTTTTTTTAGTTTTAAAAATCATAATATTTAATGCAAAAACAAAATTTCATTATTCTATTTTAGATTCATACTGTATGTATATTTCGTACGAAGATTTGACATAAAACTTTTATTTTGTCACCCCATTTTGACTGATGAATATTTGTTTACCTGCAATGTATTTTGTACGCAATATCTAATAGTACACATGTTTAATAGTACAAAGCTTTGAGGTATTACCAAGTGATCCTTATTTAGTTTACTTTGAAAAAATGTGAATGTTCCTCATACTGTCATTTTTGTACTGGGACAGACAAGATGAAGCGTAGCAGTATAAAGCGTTGAATACACAAAGTGCGATAATGACAAGGTTTCATTGTTTACTTAGCCTGTTTTGGGTCAAGCTTGTTCAACATGAACATAAGATGGAGTTTGCAACGAGAGTTCAGAAGGGACGACAGCAACCACATTCAATCAGATTTGGCCGTGAGTAATTAGCAATCTCTCCCAACATCATTTACTCTCCTAAAACACTATAAATACCTATGTGATCCACATCTCTCCTTCGCATATGTGTTTTGCATCCCACCTCTACCCTACAGTATCTCCATCTCTGCAGCTACCCCTTAGTCACTCTGCATGGGGGTCCTGGCCTCCTTTTCCTATAGCCAGGAGGTCAACCCTGAGCCAAGTGGGTTAAACCAAAGTTTCACTCCATAATCCTTTCATGATGCTTTATTTTTGGGTGTTGTATTTCCTAGTGAAATGTCACTACTTTTGTGCAGGGATGGATGAGATGACATTGAATTTAATCAAACTGCGAATGGAGAATGAAAATATATATATTTTTTTAATTATCGTCCGACATGCACTTAGCCACTGTAAAAGAAGCCTCAACAACAAGAAACATTTTAAACCTGAGCTGTGTAACAAATGATTGACGTCACATGAGGGTTTCCCATTATTCTTTTTATAACAATGCATCCTCAAATACTCGCATACTTGAAGTCCACACTTGTGCTATGTCACAGAAGTGCGGACTTGGAGGAAGGGCAAAAAAAAAAGATGTGGCACAAACTGAAAAAGGGTAGTGCAAACTAAAAAACGTGAACATGCAAATTCAAAAGATGTAGTACAAACTAAAAAGACTAGACGTGCAATCTAAAAATGTGGATGTGCAAATTTTAAAATGTGGACATGCCAATTAAAAAGTGTGGAAATACATGAAGTGGACGCATTCTAAAATGTGTTGACTCACATTTTTCCTTTTTTTAGTCAATATAAAATATTAAGCCCACTGTTTTGTTCATCATTTTGTTTTTGAAGTTCTTTTTAAACACTGCTAATTGAATATTATTGAAAAGTATAGGCTACAATTTAGATTTTTTTGTGATGCACAACTATAGGAGTTACATATTATTTTAGCGTGTTCTCTCTTTTTAGTATGCACTCCCACACTTTTTAGAATGCATGTCAACACTTTTTAGAGTGTGAATCAACATTTTTATTTTGCATGTCCACATTTTTATGATAAGTCTTCACTTTTTCATTTGCTTTTCCACACTTTTTAAAAATGCATGTTCACACTCTTTTTAGTGAGGAAGTCTACTCTTATTAATTTGTAAATCTTTTGAATTTGTACGTCAATGTTTTCTCTTTATCAATTTGCGCCACATTTTTTTAAATTTGTGTCACACATGTTTTATGTGCTTATCTTTTGAACCTCAGAGTCATCATACATTGGCAACAAAGAAATGCTCCAATATTTCACAGTATTATATTTCACAATACTCCTACCGTGTTTGAACATTTTTATCAAATGCAGTAAGCGAGCCAATTGTCCTGGCTACTCCTCTTGGTTTACAGTTATACCCCCTTCAACCTGTTAAAATTGTCCTACCAACTTCTGTAGTCCACCATTTATTACCTGACTTTTCTGCTGTGTTACACAGGCGTAGGATCAGATCTTGCTTGAAATGTCCAATCAAATACCTTGCACTTTAATCCTCACTGCAAATAGATACGATCTTTGTATAAATGCATATTTTATATAAATGCAAAGAAAGTTCATTTGGAATAATTCACTCGTATATTAAAACAATGCACATAAAATCTCTAATATTTCGAAACTCTCTAGCTGGTAACACAATATAACATCCATGTAACCACCACAAGCCTACAAAATAAGTAGAGTTACTTAGAGGAATGTTAGATGTATGTCTCAGTATATGCAGTATATTTAGTACACAAACCCATTACATTTTTTCAAAATGATTTATGAGAGTTTTACTGTTGATCTTTTATTTAAACAAAAATTAAAAACTTTAAAACATACTGATATTTTAAATAAAGTGTATTCCTATGGGCTATTAAACAGTTGCAGAAACATTCTTGTGCATGAGACAGGACAATGGAAAATGTGCAGAATATATTTTAATCCAATGACTACAAAAATGTTCATGTAGCACCCATTCATAAAAAGAGGGAGCTTTTAATTACTGAACAACATAATTATAGACCAGTAAATCTTATTATTCTATTGCACATAAGGTTATGGGAATGATAATTAGAACTAGAGGATAATCTACAGAAATAGGATCGTAGAGGATTGTCAAAATGGTTATAGAAAAAAGTACTCTTGCTGAATTAACGAGTCCGAGTTTTTGAAACAAGCAATACATTTGTATGGATGCATAGATACAGTAACTTACAACATGTCTAGATTTTCAAAAAACTTTTAACAAAGTTCTTCATAAAATATTAACTCTCAGTAGTCATTTAGGTAAATTGTATATATGGATCGAGAACTAATGCATTGAAACAACACACAAAAGGGGCTCCAATGTTGGCGATGTAATTATATTGTAGTTAACTAGGTACTTCTGAAAAAGAATTAGATGTTTGTGCTGATACATTATTTATATATTATTTTTTTAAAAATAGCAAAAATAATGTTATGATTCATATAAAAAAAACTGATGCATAGAATTTGAACTAAGAGTTGTTAAAATCATACCGTGCATTAGTAAGCCTTTATTTACAATAAGCTGTATAGTTATGGTCATAAATTTACAACAAAAATAATGCTGGAATCTGTCCAGGGAAGAGCAAACAGATACAATCCAGGGTTAGAAAAGTTAACTGGGTGGACTTTTTTAGAATTAAAAGAGAAACAAAAATGAACGGATACAAATGAAAACTTTGTAGAACTGCTGTAAAGACACTGCAGGTTTCTAGAACAAGCTACCCAGCCATGCTGTTGAATCTGATACCCTGACTTTTAAAAGATTTCAAACTTTGGGATGAAATCTTTAGATCAATTAGCAATTTGCAACCAAATGAGCTAAATGAGCTAAATGGCTTCTTCTTGTTTGTTCTAAAATGCATACACACTTTAAATATCCAGCTTGGGTTACTGAAGTTTTAACCTACTACTGTATGTATGAAAGACAATGTGGTTCTTTGTGTCATAATCAAAATTTCAAAGGGGATCAATTTTGTTCTTGGATTTTGTTCTTCTTAGATTTACTCTTGTTATGTTTGTGGTTGTTATAAGTAGCATGTTGTACCCAAGAAAGTGGAAGAAAAAAATGCCTCTTGTTTTTCTTTTGCTTTAACCATGTCTATTTCCAAGATAAGCAGATTAAGCTTTGAGCTCAAGTGAGCTATCAGTATTATTTAGTTCAATATACTGTATAAAGTTGTATTTTTATATAGTGTAGTATTTTATTGTAAAATATAAGCTATGTAAATATTAGTGTAGTATTTATTCATCCCTAAAGAAAACGTTATTAAATTAAATGCAAGACAGTTCAGCAATTTGTATATAATGGGCTTTGCTACACATGGAGCCAAAGTTAAAGCAAACAATTCATGTAATTTGGATATTCTTTTTCCACAGGGTGACAGCTTTGTTAAACTTATTAGATCAATAAGCTTCTAGAAACTAGATCAATATGAGGTTCTTGGTCTACTCTATTTCTTCATATTTAATTAATATTTGTTATATATTTCTTTAGTTCAGTTTAGGTGTAAATGTTCAAAATTGACCTCTCGGTGTACCACTTCATAATCCCGGACACTAGACCAATCTTGTGAAAGAAGGGACTCAACACATTTACTAATTCAAATTTCTTAGTAGTTTACAGATGTAACTGGATGAACTTTGAGTTTAATAAATGTCAGGAGTCACTGAGTTTATGTCTTTGAGAAATCCTAATGAGTAACATCCCAGAATAGATATCTCCTCTTAAGTGAAAGCAGACTTTAATGAACATGTACTTTCCCAGATGGGAAAACGAACAGGAAGAAAGAAAAGTCAAACAGAAACACATAGGGGGATGACTAAACACATACAGACACTAGCATACACATCTGTGTTTACTTGCAAGTGTGCAGGATTTACGTGCTGTTTGGTGAATGTATTTGTTTAGATAGGTTTATGTGTATTAATCATCATGGCTTATGCAAAGTTGTCAGAGAGCTTTTGATTGTGAAGTTACATATTTTTACAGTAATTAACCTGTGTTTATAAAAGAGACTCCAGCAGGTATTAAAGACATTTTTAGAAAATCCTTGATGCCAATGATGATAAAAATCATGTGCTGCTGTATTATCTTTACTATCACTGACTTGTTGCTGTAAATGCCCGTATGTTCCCATATATTCCCTCACTATACCTTGTCTAGTTTCTTGTTGGTTACTCTTAATGTCCTTCTATATATACTTTAATGCTATCTGGGGTGTGGCAACTTGATAGGGCGGAGCTCTCAGTGGTGCATAAAGCTGTATTTGTTTCAAATATTTGCATTTGAAGCATTCCCTCATATTGCCCCTCAGTGCAGTCAATACATTTGATTGGGTTTATCAGGGCTACTTCACGTCAGTTAGAAACAATGCTGAGGTATAATGGAGGTATTGAAGTGTTATTTAAACTGGTCAGCTTCAATGTATTTGATAAGCAGACATTTATTTCTATGTGTGTAATGTGATACTTCTTTTTAATTTATATTTAGGAGGTAAAGAGGAGTGCAAAAGGAGGTGTTAGTTTTAATATTTGTATATATATATACTGTATATAACAACATATATCTCATAATACCACTAAATATTAATAAACAATATTAGTTTGGTCGAACAAAATAACAGGTAATAAAGTCTGCTGTGTTTCTGATATTTCTGATGTAATACTAAAGTATTTTATTAAATACTATAATGATGGAGCCATGGAGAAAAATGTTCCAAATAAAACAGACACAAAAGATGCTCAAAAGAATTTGGAATCTTTTGTCTTTGTATCATTCATTACAATCACACAATTACCACCAGACACAATTTAAATTGACATACACTTTACATGAACACAAATCCCTGTCAATTGTATACTTTAAAATGTAACATTGTCTTGTACATATATTTTATATTGTTATGTTTTGTTTTTTAATGATATTCTGATCTGGAGTATCTATGAATGTTGTTCATCTTTGTGTTGTTGGCGATACATACCTGTATCTCAAATATCTTAAATGGTAATTCTTGAAAATGTAAATGATTAGATTCTTGTTCATCACAGGATGGGTCTTGTGATCAGTAGGTTTCTCCTTGCATTTTAGATCAAGGCAAAATTCCAGACTTGAGCTGAAGACCATGTAAATGCAGAGCAAATTCTAGGGCTAAAGACCAAGTTATCTTATAAAATTACCTCAAATCATCACAAGTCCTTTTAAGTACAGTAACTGTCTTATGGAACCCTGCACTGGTCTGTCAGTTATTATCAGTGAACCATTCAATTACTTTTTTTTATTTGCTGTTATCCATGCCAAAATGTCACAGGGTATAATCCAATACAAATTATACCTTCCCCTATACACACTGTACATTTATGGCAAGAAATCTCAGTTTCATGTCATGTCAAAGCATGTCCAAGTTTAGATTTATATAACTCAAATACACAACAGCTGCAGCATTGTTTGGGGATGACAAAAGAAAAAGGTACAAGATCAAACAATGTTTATCATTTTAAATAAAAAAATAAAGTTTGAAAAGGTGATGGCAAAATGACTTTGATTCACTAATTTTAACTGTTTATATTCTGTATATTTTTATACTATTTCTGGATAATTTCCAGTTAATATAACTATTTTGTCTACAAATATATAATTGGATTTCTTGCTAAGTGGGACAGTTCATGCAAAGAATTAAAGATAGAAGCCTGAGAGAGAAGCTCCAGTGACTTTGTTTTATTTGTTTATATATACTATATACTTTAATATAGCCTTTCACTCAACTGTAGAGGTTTTCCAAACCTCCATATAAAATATATATATACATACTGTACATATGTAATAATGTATTTATAGTTTTTTTGTACTGTAACATCTGTGCTGTAATATCTAAATATTTCCTTTCAATCACAGTATATATATATACAAATTTGCTGAATGCTTCAAATGCACGCAAGAATGGAATGAAACATGATAGTTCTTTCCATGTTTTAATAATTATGTTACTTGACGTTGCTTAAGCATCTAGTGGGCAGGAGTGTACAGAATGGTTGCCTGGCCACAAAAGACAGCACAAAAGGGAGAAGCATTCAATGTACAGCAGCTGCACCACATCCTGAACAAAAAACAGAAAATAAAGTAGTAATTAAAATCATACAGATGGTTCTTAATGCTTACTAAAGCAAAAATACTGAAATTCTACCTTCACATGAAAGACTCTGCACTTTTCATACTGAAGTCTGTGCTGCTCTTGAATGCCAAATAAAAAAGAATATTGACCAGAAAAATAAGTAGTTTTATTGCATTAAACTTATTGAATCATATTATAGCCCCTTAAAATGAAATGAATTAGGTGTATTTCTAAGTTATGGGCAATACCCATTTTCATATACAGTAAAAATGTTGATACAGGAATACCTGTCTGATTTCTTTGAATAATACAGCCAGTATTAAGTAGTCCTGTGAACTAGATCTTGTACAGTTAGTGCAGCTGTGTTGGCATAGGTTTTAGTTGGCTGGTACTTTGGCTGTTGGAAATTGTCCTCATCTCTGTGATTCTGCAATGGACTGTTGTCCTATCCAACAGAGAACAGTTGTGTGCTCTCAATCCTGCTTTGCATCTCTTGTTTCCAGAATAGGTTCTGGCTTGCTGTAACTCTTAGCAAGCATAATGATGGATGAATAAAAAGCAAATAAAGAAGATTCTCTTACTTCAAAGCCACACAGTATGACATAGTTTGTTATTACACCTTCCCCTACAAGTCTTCTGGGTTTAAACAACCATCTGTCACAATAATTTAAAAACTACTTCTAGGCCTTTTTATATCTGAAAGCTATCGAACATGTTTTTTTTTCCTAATGAGGTTGTTAAATTAAAAAAAAAGCAATCCTTAACAGATTTAATAAACATTTGGGAGAAACACAGATCTTCAAAAAGAATCTTAACACCCAACAATCACATTGTCTGGGGTGTAAATATAGTATTTAAGTCTACATTACCTTTGGCACGTTTTATAAGGTATCTCTGATTGCCTCAATCGTATGACCAGTATGTCATCTCTCAAGCCAAGTGGGTAAAAGCCAAATTATGGTCTTAAATTTAAATGAGTCCAACTCAGATGCAGCATGTTAGGGCTTGTCTATAATTCCTGAAAAAAAGATATTTATAACAATAAACCACAACAGCATCTTTTGTATTGAATAAACTTCCAATGTAAGCAAATGAAAAAGATTTATTTCCATGTTAGCTGTGTATGTAAATACATTTAAAATGTTTCAGTCCAACTAATAAAATGTTTTATTCTTTTCTGTTGGAAAAAGTGATGTAGTGATCATTGAGTTCCCTTTTTATATATTGCAGTCTTAATCTTTTTATATGCGGTATGGTTTCTTTGGAAATGTTGTGGTTAATGTAATGGAGAGTAACAGATTATTAGGCTTACTGTACATCCGACTGGATTATTCTCTTGCATTTTGTCTGTTCAGTAACCTATGAATAAGGATGCGTTGCACAAGCAATCTCACATTAACAGTGTATGACCCAGACAGCAGTAGTCACTCTCATGTCTCATTTCCCAGTCACAAAATTTGAAGTTTTTAAGAAACAGTGAATGTGTGTGTATGTTCTGAAATCCTGAAATATTATGTATATGCATACATGTATATACAAGTAACATGCAATAAGATGAATTCGTTATTTAATCCAATTTATTCTCTAGACTTTTTTTGGAAAACGAAAACAAGATGGCATTCAACAGAAAGAGAGGTATGACACCTATCTAGTCAACTATAAATAATAACAGAAGAAGTACTTTCTTGGTAGTATACTTCTATTCTTATTATTGATTGGAAGTGAACATTTCTGAAGCTAAAAAGTCACGATACTCAAATATTACAGCATTAACGTACAGTAAGTGGGTCTATTTCACTTCCTTATTTCACTTCATTCCTGAGACTTACAGTACGCATACATTTTCCGCAAAAAAAACCTAAAACTAAACAAAATGAACTTTAGAAAAACCTAAATACACTTTTTGAGCAAATTGCATAATAATGAAAAAAATAGATAAAAGAGAAGGTAAAATAATTGGAAAGCGAAGTATTTAAACAAACTTGTTGCTTATAATAACTTGCTGAGTTGTGAGAACAAATTAAGATGATAATACACATATTATATACAAGTAATTTTAATTCTTTAATTTGTTCAGGTTCCAATACATGAAAAATATATCCTTGAAATTGCAGTTTACATAATAAATATTTTTTCACATCCAATAAAGACAAATCGTCATTAACCATTAGTAAAGGAAGTGGAGATGGGACATATAAGGAGCTCTTGCATATAATTTCTTTGTTGATGTGCAAACATCCAGACTATACGTTATTGTAATCCAGATTGGAGAAAGTCCTGAGTTCATCTTTTCGTAAGCCTTTTCGTGAGGAAAGGTGATTGATCCACTGTTTCGTAATGTAATGTGGTAAATTAACTTAATATCCATTAAATTTGACTACTTTTACTACATTTTATACTGTGTTTTTTGGGAATCGTTGATGGCATTGGTAACCGATATAGATCTGCAGTTTGTTTGAAACTCCATGTTGAATTTGCAAATGCAGTTGAAAATAATTTTCTACACTTGGTTTTTAGAAATCTCTTCTTGGGAAAAGTGGGTGTATACATCTTAAACTAAGATGGCAAGGACAAAATGTAAATTGGAACAGAAAATTCTGTTTATAATTTGACAAAAATGGTTTGTTTGGTATTTAGTACCTAATGTAATTAATCTGATGATCTCTCTCAGCCTTTTCTTAAAAAAAGTGAAAGTATCCACTTTATTTATGTAAAGGATTACCTTCTGTTTTAAATGCATTTTCCTGTAGTTTAAGTCACAGAATGACGGAAGAAAAAATGAGCAGTGGGGGCTACGTTTGCTTGAGCTGTGCACATATCAGGCTGGTGTTTTGTCTAGGTTTAGAGCACATTTTTTATCCCCTGTGTAGACAGTAACTTGTCTTTCTTTTTGATATCCCCATGCCTCTCTGATGTACAGTAATCAGCACAGTGATGCTCACAGATTAAATGACACACTGTTGTTGACACCTACCAATTACCACATAGTCACAGGTGACGCATAAGGTGTGTAGGGATGCTGATCCAGTGGGGACTGAATCTGAAACAGAGAGGCAAAAAGTATACAAAGAGCAATGGAAAGAAAAACAATACACCACAAAACTTGTCAATTTCCATAAGGACATGGTTTGCAAGGATCACCAAGTTGTTTATATCTGCCTTCCTCTTGTGATCACAAATCACAAATATTCCCACGCCAACCATTTTAGAGTTCTAGCTCATGAAAGAATCTTGTGGAGAGTGGGATTGAATGTCCATAAGGGATCTATAAACCTCTACATGTGCAGGTAGAAGGGTGGCTCTCTCTTCCTCTCGTATCCTGTTTCTTGTTACAAATTGCCAGATCAAGATGGAACATTTTGGTCTGGGACTATCAGGACAAAGGAAGATGCAGAACCAAAGTTCTGTGCTGAGTTTTTCTTTCTTGCTTCGGTACAGCCAATGGGATCATGCATGGATAGCCAGGCTGAACACTGGAATAACTCACTGGGAATACAGAGGAGAGCAGTATTGAATAGAATGCTGGCTTTTGTTTTTGTGTTTTAGATTTAAGGATGTCTAGTTCGGGAAAGTCATGCTTTTAATTTTTGCTTGTAACGTTTCAAGTGATGGAATGAGATTGGACTGTGTGGCAAATTTGTTTTTTTATGTGTGTCCCCTGTGGATATTTTTTAAGGTATGTTCCTTTTATAGAAGTAGAGAAACAGGGATACTTATTGTACAATAGTGTAATTGCTAGAGGAATAAAGCTGAAATCGTTGAATGCTTTATATTGTGTTGGTCTTTGGTAGCTCTGATGAATCCAATAGCTTGTGTGGGAAAAAAAGAAATTACTAGGTTGTGTAGTCTGTTACAGTCCCTGAAAATTGTTTGTAGAAATAAAACATAATTTGATTACATTGATCAATTCATTTATGCATAAATCTTGTTTACAGGTGTGGTCATATTGTGTTAATGCAGTGAAGTGGAAAAAAACAGTCATAGAAACAAACTGTGTGTGGGATTGGGGATATTGTTTTTATTTAGTAGAATTAGCACATGTTTTTCAAAATAACTCTTATGTTGCTTTAAACAAAGAAACTAATTCTGTAAAACTTTGGTTGTCAAAGAAATTCTTTTGTGAATTCTTTTGTGAAGTCTTCTGTAAAGTCCTCAGATAAGAAATTTTTCGACAGCCAAAGTTTATGTATGAAACTGTATGTTCCCCTAAATTCTAAATGTAAATGGATCAAAGCTGTGTTTTATGTCTATGCACTTTTTTTTCTTTCCGCAGAAGTGTTTAAGATTAATTCACTTTAGCAAAATGGATTAACAATCTGCTTAACCGTAAGTGAATGATATACAAACATACAGTACTTATTTGGAACTTGATTTCAACACTCTCTGCCTTAAATCATGGCCCTTAGGGAATTACCAGTATGAATATTGCAAAATAAAAACTTAAGGAAGTTATAATATTGTCTCATAAAATAGGAGATCTTGACAAAGACATAAACTTTGGTGATTCATAAAAGTTTAATATCATATTCTTCACAGCTTACTTTGGCAGCTTTGGAGAGAATTACAGTGCCTTCAGAAAGTATTCACCCTCCATGAACAAAATGCATTGAAATTATTTTTCTTACTTTGATTCACACACCTTACTTTACATAAACATACACAACAGTTTAAAAGGACAAAATATTTTATTATGTAACAAAAAATATTTATTTATTTAAATTATTTTTTGCACACTGCTTGGGCTGACTTTTGCTGTGTGTTATTTTACTTTGTTGTTGCTGCTGTTCAGTGTTTAGGTTTGGTGTTTCCTTAATGTCATTGTATTGGAGCGTACAGTATATGCAAGTAAGCATTCCATTGCATTTGTGCATATGACAAATAAACTGAACTGACATGTAAATACTTTATCTTGTTTACTGAAGTATTCACCCACCTCTGTCAATACTTTGTAGAAGCACATTCTGCAACAATCTTTGAGCATTCTTGCCCATTCTTTCTTGCAGATTTGTACACATTCTGTCAAGATGGAAAGTGAACCACAATCTTCAAGTCCTTCCATGGGTTTTCAATGGAAATTCATGTCTAGGTTTTGGTGGGGCAACTCATCATTCACTTCCTTGTTCTTCCTGATGTCATTTGGGCTGTACGCTTGAGGTTGATTTCCTACTGGAACATAAATATTCCCCCCCTCCCTTTAAGGTCTTATACTGAAGCAGGCTCTCTGCAAGGACTTGCCTAAATTTGGCTTCTTTCATTGTTCTTTCTATCCTGACAAGCGTCACTGTCAGTCTCTGCCACTAAAAGGTATTTCCATAAGATGATGCTGCCACCACTATGCTTCATGATAGCGATGGTATTACACGGGTGATTACTGTAGCTGTGTTTGGTTTGCGCCTGGCATATCATTTTGCATTAAGGCCAAGGAGTTCAATTTTTGTTTTATCAGACCAAAAAATCTTTTGCTACACAGTCTCAGAGTATGCCACATGCCTTCTTGCACATGTGCTGTTATGTGGCCTTTTCTCAGGAGTGGCTTCCATCTAGCATCTCTCCCATAATGGCTAAATCTGCACAGTACTGCAGATGTGTTGCCCTCTGCTCAGGTTCTCCCATCTCAGCCATGGATGTCTGTAGGTCTGTTAGGGTGGTCATTGGATTCCTGTTCAGTTTTCCGACCAGGTTCCCTCTTGCTCAGTTTCAGAGAATGTTCTGCTCTAGGAAGAGTCTTTGAGGTTTGGCATTCTTTTTATTTCCTAATGATTAACCTGACTATGCACGTGGGAACTTTCAGCAACCTAGATATGGTTTTTATACTCCTCAGATATATGCCTCTTCACAATTCTATCACCGAACTGACAGACATCTCTTTGGTCTTCTTAGTAGTTTTTACTATGACATGCATGGTCAACTGTACATAGTTAGCTGTACATGTATTTGTCTGAAATCATGTCAACCAATTGAACTGATCACAAGCAGACTCCATTCAAGAGTCATAGCAAAGAGATGAACATTTCAGTGTTGTCTTGTAAATTACTTGTAAAAAAATCCAGAAGTTTAATTCTGCTTTGGGATTGACACTATAGAGTAATTTGTGTAGATTAGTTACAAAAATCCCTTATAAACATATCTCTATTTTAGTTTGCAACATAACAAATTGTGATAAAATCCAAGGGGACTGAATTTTTTCTGAAGGCACTGAATATACCTTATAGTGTAATTAATATATTTTATTGGATTCATTCTATTAATGCAAATACAAAGATGATGACTTCTACAACTTCCACCAGTCTTATCAGTTCATATTAGAGGAAAGGGCAAGAGAATTGTAGGCTCTTTTATGTAGGTTTAGAGTGTTCTCTTTCTTCCATACAGAAAAAAATAGGATTTTGAATTTTCCTGAAGTTTGACTTGTTTCAAGGATGTATTTGTTTTGAACCTGAAACATGTGCTGTAGGGTTTTCAATGTTAGAATTTACTAAACAAATTAGAAATTGGGACAGTATACTCATGGAGTACTTTATAACTGCTATTAATCAATCAGAACAACAGCGATATACTCACAGATACAAAGGATATAATGTACAATTTTAGTAAGAAAATAAAAAAAACATGCAAAACATAAAGATAAATATACAATATACAGAATATGTAACTCAATCTGCCATAATACACACAAATGGCTGATCAATCATTCAGAGATTATAAAGGTATTAATAACTGCATGGTTAAAATGAACTTACTATAATGCGTGTTACTGTATTTTGGTCAATTTTTTAATTTATTAGTCACATACTGTACAAATATATTCTTTATATCAACAGACAAGGAACTACTTGATAACTTCCTAGAAGTTTACTAAGCACATTGTTACAGACTTGGCAATGAACAGACTGCTAATGAGGTTGGCATAGTCTCAGCCATATAGTGCCCTTTATTCTTTTAAGACAAAGTTGGAATTAAAAAAAAGTTAACACTGTGAACTCATATCAGAAAGAAAAAAACTCTTCAGCCACTTAGCAGCTACCCATGTTGTCTCTAAGTTGCCCTTTGGCTCATTGTCTAGTCACACTAGACACAATCTTCCGCAGTTAGTCCCTCAGCTCACTTGGACCATTGGCTTGCTTGGCTACTCTGTCTGGAGCTCTGCCGCAGAGCTCCCGGGTACTGAACTTCTCAATGGCTGTTTTACAGCCCTACTAAGAGGAAGCATACTTAGGGGAGGTATCATGACTATAAGACTGATAGCTGGTTACAAATGTCTGAAATAAAGCTTCATTCTGGAAGGTTAAATCTGAACATTCTAACATTTGCTGATCCAAAATAGAACATTTGGACAGGCTATTCTAATGAGAGCCTTTAAATGTCCCATGGAGAGAGGAATGCTGGATCAAGTCATAGAAGCCAGTCCTTGTCTGTTGACTCTCTGCAGGAGGAAGTCCTGGCTCTGGGTCAAAGGATGTGTAGGTAGGCCAAGAAAAGAAAGGGAAACGTTTTGCTTGGCCTTCAACTGAAAGTGGCTTCTCAAATGGAAAGGATTTCATGCTTAGCTTCTCATTGAAACTGGCTTTCAATTGATTGGTCATGAGATCATCAGGTGATGTGTCCACCTACACATTGCATATTTCTCATTGGTGGACCAATATGGCTCCATCAGTGGATGTGCATTCATTTCATCATGGAGGTGTCATGAGGCCAGTTTATGATGTTCTCCTATAATTTTATAAAATCATATTTCCTATTTTAGTTTGACCTCTTTGTTTAGGATAATTTCTTCCCTGTCATTTGTGAACATCAATTTGGAAATGAATATTTAGTCCTGGTTAGGATCTATTTTGTTTATTAGAAAGCAGGTTCTCTTTTTTTGGACTGCTGAGGTGCTTCTGCATGCAGGTTATAGAAAGAAATCTTACAGAATTGTAAATATTTGTGCACAATGTAATCAATGTTTATACAGTAGTGTAACATTTGTGTGTTGAGTAACATTGTATTAGTGTTCTTTATTGCTAATAAATATCTGTATAAGTTTAGGCCTCATTATTACACTATTATCAAGCTGTGCCAGAGAATAAAAAACACATGTAATGCTGTGTAATGCTGTGTAATGCTTGGTAATCCCTTACTTGAGAGGTGTTGAAATTATTAATCTTTAAAATTTGCTTACATAGCAAGATGGTTTTAGGAATGGATTTTATATTGATTAGATAACCTCTGTATTTTGTAATTTTATCATGTGTGGCATAAACAAAAAATACTGGTTTGTGTTAGCGAGTGAGTTCATGCTAATTGTCAGTAACCCATCTCCCCAACATTCCTAACAAACTGACTCAAAGGAGTTAAGATGTACCAGGGTGATTTTCTGTTCAAGGCAAAGAGTAACATCATTACACTCATTCAGATCATTGAATTCTAATTCTAAACATACATGCTTATTCTGTGAAAGTTAAAAATACGTAGCCGCTTTTATCAGTTGGGATTTTCATGCGTACCTCTCCTAGCAGTTTCAGTGCACTTGAATGGTACTTAGTTCAAAAACTCTACATGAATAAGAAAAAAAAATGGTCTGATGTACAATCACTGTTTATGGGAAAATGTGAATGTATGTGAATACAGTAATTAGTTTTTCTAAAAAGTCTCTTATCAACACTCTCCAGATAAATTGCCTTTAATGTAAATGTGTAGTTTGGACAGTTACTATTTTCTTTGTTCATTGTGCATGAACTAAGTTACTTTTTACTTGATAACAATTATTTATGTAGTTGATAAAAAGGGTAGTGTACTAAATAATTTAGTGTTTGGCATTAACTCACCTGACTGAGGAAATCACAGCACTGGGTGTAAAGACATAATTGCCAAATCCCCCTCATATTTGAGGAATGAGCCAGGGAGGCTGCTGCCAAGATGAATATGTGGTTGAGGGATGGGTGCTAGAAATAATGCGTGTAAAGGGGATGCATAGCAGGCATGTATTGTATTTAAAGTATATGTAAAAAAGTGGAAGAACAAGGTTAGAATTGTATTTCTTCCTGTGTTTGTGTTTAACAAAACCACATCACTCTTTTGAACACTGAAGATTTGCAAAAGAATTTAATAGATTTTTGTAATTGTTTAATAACAAGTTGTCTCAATTTAATAATTAAAATGTTTGTTAATGATGATGATTATTGTTAGTTTTAGTTGTGTTTGTGATTCTGATGTGGCTTCAAAAATCTTTCTGCTCTACGTTGGTGATGGACTAAAAATAGTGTGCAGAATTCTGTCAGTAGTAGGTATTGTGTCATTTCAGGTGCTCTTTGTAACTTGTAACAAAGCTTACTGTATATCTGCTTTTGTTTTCTATCTTGCTCTCAGCTTAATTACTTAACCAAATATCTCCTCTCAGGATCTCCTCTGACAACCCCAGCAGTCCTGATCCCTGAGGATCTCACTATCCCACTATGCTTATTTCTCTGAATGGGTTAGTAGCAGAGGACTACTACTCTCTCCCTCCTGCTTGTTCTCTGTCCTGTCTTCTCATTACTTTTCACTTTTCACCTTTCGCTATTACCACCTTTCAGTTTTATGCTGTTAAAGTACATTTCCCTACTTCTTATCATTGTTGTTTCCTGTTAAAGTAACCATGCATCCAGTTTTTAATGGAACAATCCCATATGTATTCCAAAAACACAGTTGTACTAATTTGTTCTCCTTGACTCATTGACTTTCTGACTGAACAGTGGGAAATTTTCCTGCATTTTCTGACTTCTAATGTCTGTTACATTTCACAATAAAGCATAATGTAGCTTTCTTTTGATAAATGATGTTCCAAAAAGAAAACATGTATAGTATTCATGAGTAAGGAGAAATTGTGTTGTGTAATGCTACCTAAAAAATAACATTTTGTTGTGCTCAAAATCATGCCACTGTCTCTTTTGTTAACAATCTTATGTCCACTCTTTGCTTGACTTACTCCTGTCTGCACACTAAACAGAAACTTCTCTCCTCTCAGTTACTGATTACTTTAACGTAGCACATGCTGCCTCTCCTTCCTTAATTCTTTTTGATTTATTTGCAGCCTTTAACATTGTGGATTACTCAATACTCCTGTTAAAACATGACCTTGAATTTTCTGGCACTACTCAAACACAGTTTTCCTCCTTCCTTACTGTTCACATAAAGTACACTATATCAGGTCTCATGGTGAAGCTCACTCTCTAATGCAACTAGCACTAGCACTGTTACTGTACATCTTTATAATGTTTAAGACTTTATTATTTAATTACTGTATACATACCACTTGCGTTACTTTCAATTACTTTATTTATCTTTGCATACTTTTCATTTTACTTACTTTTTATGAAAATTGTCTTGTGTGCTAAGCATATACCACACCCTCCATATATATTCATACCACTGATGACAGAGGAAAAATCTCAACAATAAAATCAATGAGTTACATATTGTATAATGTGTCTTCCATAATAAAATTAAATATTCTGAAAAGATATAGAAAACACAAAATTCACATTTATTTGCACCCCTGCAGTTAGTATTTTGTATGACCTCCAGCAATATGGTTTACACTGACAACACTGCTTTTGTAGTGTTCTACGATGTGGGAGGGATTATTATCAATTTCTCTAGGCAGAATAATTGTGACTCCTTTGTTTGTGGATTTCCTTCTTGAGTTTGATCCAAAAATGTTTAATTGGATGGTAGTTTGGAGATTGATATGACCAAATGTGAGCATTTGTGTATAGCTAAACATTTCTTTGTCATTTAGGATGTACACTTTTGGATCATTGTCATATCAAGGTCTTGTAATGACAAAGGATCCATAGATGCAAAATGACCCAAAAGCATAGTCCGATTGCCATATTTCACGATGGGTATGAATTTTTCTTTCTCTATTTTTCTTACTCCAAACATTTTGCTACAAATAGGGGGTTACGAAAATAGAGGATATCATAAATAACCGAGCAGGTTAATCAATAAGTAAAAAAAATTATCATAACCCTTAACTTAATGATTTTGCCAAGAATATACCCGACCAGTTGGTATAGTTAGAGACACACAAATCAATGTTTTCTGGCACAGCTTTGATGAAAAGAGTAATGATTTAGTCACACTGGGTTAAACAAATATTTATGAACAATCATAATACACACACTAAACAACACACAATATACACTTACTTTACACAAAGTTCAACATGTACGAAGTTACTAGCAAGACATTTCAGAGGTCTACATCCTGACCAACTAGAAAACCTTTGACCTCTACAAATTATTTAATTTTTATACAATGTCTACAAAGGCCAAAAGAAAATAAATCTGCCTTCTAAACTAAACAGAATATGACCTCTAGGAACCTACTGTATCTTCCTATTTGAAAAACTCATCCTCTAACAAGGAGAGGCCACTTTTCACTGGAGGATTCTTTACACAGGAAATCAGAGCTCCCAACAACAACAGAATGGCAAGCTCTCTTAACAATGTTTCCAATACTTAACTCCAATCTGGTATTTCTGGATGATCTGGACAAGGAGCTCTTGTCTTCTGTCTTCCTTTCCTGTCCTTCTCCTCCTGTCTCCTATTGTTTTCTGTATGTACCTGTCTGTTTTATGCTGTGTCCCCAGATGTTAATCATTTACGAAGAACTTAATGAACTAAGGTAAACCAATGTAAACTTTACAATTGCTTTGATCACAGAATCTTTCACCCCTACATCTCAACAAACATCTCCTTGCTTTGAATCTTCCAAGAACTGGAAGTCTTGGCATTAGCCAAGTGTTACCTATTGTATCTAGATTCTTAAAGACATTTCAACAGTCACAATTATCCATCAATTTTTCTTTTCTAATTTTTAAAATTTCTCTTTTTGAGGTATTCCTTTTAACCTAGCCAAGAATGCTATATTCATGGAGATGATGTCCAAACCTAGTTTTCAACAGTTTTGTTTTCTGAAGATATCAGTTTGTGTTGAAGATCTCTATCTGTTGACATTGGATTTACTGTACAGTTGAATCCTGAACCACTTGTCTCACAGCCTTTTCTTAGCAGGGTTGCTATGATATCAAAAGTCTTAAATAAACAAATAATAAATATGTGGAGCATTCAGATTGTTTTACGGCTATCCTTCAGTTTTTGGTGGTCAGCGACCATTTGCCTGCTGTCATTGGAGTCAACTCTCTGACCTTAACAATGATAAGGTCGTGTTATTTGCTTCCAAATCCCAGGGAAACAGGTATCCTTTACAGACCTCTTATATTGCTCCTGGGGTACTTCTAAAGAACAGAATGTTGTTGTATATTTGTTCATGTTGGATTTTATTGAAAATAGTTAGAGATGTCAATGAATGTGACTCTTGTTTTCTGTAATTCAGTTAATTAGTTTTAAAACTTATGACTCCTCTATGAAATGCCACTATGCAATACTTTTATAAAATAATGCTTAATTAAGACATTAAGACATTATCCAAACCATCACTCATTGTGTTTTGTGATATGTAATATGTGCTTTCCAATAACAAGAACAACAAATAACAATAATAATAATAATGTGATTTCCAAAAACGTTTTCAAGGGTCATTGAACTTTTTGTTTTTTAATCTCAAAAGTATACTGAAAAAAACAGAATGATAATATCTTCATAGCCTATTGTTCATATGGAAATGAAGAAAACACGGTCATAATTTCTCAAAATGCACCACAGACAAACTAGACATACTTTATGATACCACAGTTTTTTTAAGAAGGAGACTTGAATTTTATGATTTCCCATTCCCCCAGCCCACAGGCTAAAACCGCAGTTCTGAGAAACACCCTCCTCTCAACCACTCATACACGCATTTCCAAACACAAACGCAGAATAGAGCAGCCTTAAATTACTATGAACACATTATAATGCACAGCAACTAGAGTGATGCATTACATCACATTTACTGGTGAAAAAGCACCGTCACGTCTTGTCTTTGAATGTAACATGTAAGGGAGCATCTACTGATGGAAAAAATTGTGGTTGTAATTAGCTAGGGTGACATCATGACTCCTAAAACTTTGTTTTAATCCATAACATATGTAATGACTTTCACTCAACAGCATTTGGCTCTCACTTAAAAAGTACTTATTTTATTGCTGACTAGTCCTAGATTCTGAGTAGTCTAGGTTTTTCCTCCTGACGTACTGTATGTACTTGAATTTAAAAATGAGATGTCTTTTATCTTTGTAATAATCTGATTATTTTCCTTAGAATTGTTTATGCACAGAACTTTATGAAGAATACATTATAGTAAGACTATTAACAAAATAATATTATAAAATAATAATATCATAATATTAACTTTCATTCATATTCTGATGACACTCAAATATATATTTTGTTTACACCTAACGACAACTCATCTATTATCACTTTAGTTAATTGCATTTATAAAGTAAAGACTTGGATATGTGAAAACTTTTTGTTACTCAACTCTGATAAAACTGAGCTTCTGTTGTTTGGAGGCAATAATACTGGTAGGACTACTATAACTTCAGCCCTTACAGTAACTCAGAGGACTTCAAAAATTTGCCTCAGACTCAGCACGTAACCTAGGCGTTATATTAGACACAAGGCTCTCGTTTAACTCTCATGTTAAAACAGTATAGAAAACATGCTTCCTACAGTTAAGAAATATTGCAAAACTACGGCACTTTGTCTGCACTCAAGACACAGAGAAATTAATACATACTCTTATATACAGCAGGTTAGACTACTGCAATGCCCTACTATCAGGGAGCACCCATCACTCTTTCAACACCTTACAGTGAATTCAGAATGGAACTTAATTAATTTATACATTAGTAAATGTAATGTATAAAGTAAAGCCTTTAGTTACAGGGCCCCTACCTTATGGAACAGTCTCCCACCACATGTTTGGGATGCCGAGTCAATCTCAGTATTCAAATCCAGACTGAAAACCTATTACTGCAGCCTAGCTTTCTCACACCTTACATCATTGCCTGCTGCAACCATGGCTGCTGGTGCTGCTGTACATGCCATTGTGAGTCTCTGTGTTGGCCCACCAGGTAGATACATCGGTTCTGACCAAACTATCCTATTCTCCTCCCCACATGCCCGGGCTGGGCACCGTCTCAGTTGGATGCTGCATCACTGCCATGGATCCAAGAGGGTCATTGTGGATATAGCTATCATTTAGGAGGGTTTTGCTGGTCTACAGAGATCTGCATGGAGTACTGACATACAGAAGACATGATGGATGGGTTAATACCCTTATTCATGTATTCCTTTTTTTAACTGTATAATGTTAGCATGCCCAAAGGGGTTGGGCAGCCAGTTGACCTTGGACCCCTAGAGGTTTTTTTTCTCCTTACTAAGGGGTTTTTGGTTCCTCTCCTCCATTGTCTTCTGGTCTTTTCTGTTCTGTATTCACAACATGTACTGTATGGTCACTTGCTTTGTTAGGCACCTTGGGGCGACCTTGTTGTGAAAGGCACTATATAAAAATAAATTGAATTGAGTTAAAAAATAATAAATATCTAATGAAGCTGAATTATATCATGCCAAAAGGGATAAAAATAAGAACACTATGGAATCTAAACATTAAGGCGTTTTAATTTTAATACACACAAGGCTACTAGATGTTGGCTATTTTTTTATATAATAAGTCATGAAAAATTAAAGATTGTGTGTGTTATCTGTCAGATCATTTTAGATTTTATGTAGTGTTAGGACTTGGTTAGAACTAGAAGGTCAGATATTTCTTATTATGTAAAAGTATGGAATCATAAGGGGGTGTACTTTCTTTTTCTTTATGGTCCCAAGCAGCTCCTAAAAATTAGTACCAATTAATCTGTAAATTAATTCAATTATTCATCGCCATCATTCTTCCTTACTCGGGTTTAAATTCCCAAAATGTCAGAATTTCTACTTAACACAGTGACTTAATTTTTTTAGGTTCTTACACTTAACACCTATTGCTTCTAGCATTTAATGTACTGTAGGTATAAACATTTAAGAGTGGATGTATTATTTAAACATTGGATTAAAGATTGAATGCATGACCTAGGCTCCAAGGGAATTATGTCACTTTCTGTAACAATTTCAATTTTGGCAATGTGCCCTGTTACATTCTCCTTCTCTAAACTTTTCCATTTCCTCTGCTGCAATTAAACATCTGATTTCAGGCACGGATATGATGACACAGCTCTGTGTCAACAGCTCACAGACAGCTCTGACGTCAGAAGCACACATTATCATTCCACATATGAATTTCTATTCCGCTATACCAGTCTTATTCAATTTTTTTTCAGTTGAGCCCCACCTCTTAAACACAGTTAGTTGTTGCTCTCCTCTTACTGTAAGATACAATTGTGCAACGTATTATTAACATGCAATGGAATTGTTAGAAAAATATTCTGGCTTATCATAACCCCTTACAATTGCTCTAGAGTCTACACCCACATGGATGTGTACCCCAGACTGATGAATACCTCTGCACTATAACAAAAGACCAGGTCTCCTACCATGAGAGAATTTAACACAATCAAGGGTCCAAGAGGCTGACACCACCTTCTGTAACAGACTCAGTGCTACTAAGTCCTGGTACAGACAGGCACTGCTTTACTGCCCTTAAATAGGACAGAAGGTAATAAAGTAATAAATAAAACTTCTTACTGCTCTTATATAAAGCCAACACATCTGTGAAAAAAATGTAGTGTGTGAACCACTACAAGAAAGTTTCATAGATGAATGAGTAAACACCACTACAAGGTCTAGCAATCAGTAATGCTAATCTTTATCTGGTGATCATTATTGACCATGTATTGTATACTGTATGTAAAAATTAGCACCTTTTTCTAAAAAAAGTAGCCTGGTAAGTGACAGAAAATCTACAATTGGAAAATTGGACACAAACACTAGAACCAGATACAAAAACACTAGAAAAAGACAATTTGGAGTTGTTACAGACTCTATTCTCAAGAGTGCTGCAAGTGACGTACTATATAAAGCTGTGAAACAGAAAAACAAGACACAATTACAGAACAAGCTACACCCTGTATTTACTTAAAATGAATTGCAGGTTTATACAGTATGCACAAAGTTATTAAGATAAATTAGGAATCACCAACATTTTTTCTAAAAAAGAATATAAAAAAGACATTTGTAAAGCAATCAATCCTATCTGATTGTTTACTTGGAATGATTTACAACAGTTAATTATTTTTTTAATCTGTGCAGGGGTCTTCAAAATATGAAATAGTTATAAAATAGTTAACACCAAATTTCTGTAAAGGGTATGCTACAGTATATTTTCTTACAAAAAAGGTTACATGTTGAAGCCTTAAAAACAGGATTTGTTAACTTTAGAAGCATTTTCATACTAAACATAACAAAAAAGTGACTAAAACAACTAGAAAGTTCTAAATTTAATTTTGTTTCCAGTGAAAAATGTGACATGTCCTAAAAAAATTGGAATACCATCTAAAGTCACTCTCTTTTTGAGTCCTTCTTTTCTCTTCTGTTTAACCATGCATTTCAACCTCATCAACCCAGGGTTTCTGCCTTCACAGAAGGTATGAAGGAAAACTGTAACCTTTCTTGTACTCTTGTGATTTCGACATTTAGCTCTCCATTCCCTTTCCTGAACGGCTAAAATAAATTGAGTGTTACTTTCCCATGAAAATTCTGTATAACAAAATTAATCTATGCAAAATAAAGCAATGAACAGACAGAAACAGAGAAGATAAAAAACATAATTATGCTTCAAACGCAGCACTTTGCATGGTTTTCATTTACTTGTTTTCAGTGTTTTATCAATTTCAGTTTTGAGGGACCAATAACAATTCAGCTTTTGATTAGTGATTTTAATTAAAGAAAAATTCTGTTTTACAGTCTATATGAAAATCTCTGTTATTAAAAGGCTATAAAATAGGAGTGTCTTGCATGCAACTCAAAATGGTGAAGATGTTAAAGTAATTTTTTAAATTGCTGATTGTGTCCATAACCTGTCCTGTTAGACATTTCCAATTAAGTTTCCATATGGTGTTAGGAAAATTACTTCAGAAAAAGTTAATGTTGGTACCGTACATGCAACATGTAAATTGGGATTAATAATACATTCATTGTTCTTTTTTAGTGCTAGTATATTCCCACTTCAATAGTTTGTGTTGTCACTTAATATATGGGCCAAATGTTTTTTTATATATATATCTTGACCTTTTTTGTGTTTCATGAAATCAATCAATATGAATCGAATTAAGTTAATTTATATATTCAAATACCCCTTCTATGTAAAAAAAATGCAAATTGGAAAGTCTATATGAAAATGTTTAATATCATATTATTTACAAATAGAAACATACTGCATTAATCAACAGTGATAACTTGAAGTGGACTATGTAAGCTACATGAGTTCAATTTCCTCATACAACAGATTTTTTCACTTCAGTACAATTCTTGAAAATACTGTATACCTCACTTCCTTGGAAATGCTCCCAGACATTCTTACCCTTCAAACACAAGATTATAGAATCCATCATTTATTCAATGTACTGTATGGTATGTTAATAAATGTATAATTGTTAGGATAATTGCTAGAATCTATAGGATTTTAGGATTGAAGCATTAGGAATGTCAGGGAAGCTTGCTGATAACATCAATATTATATTAAGTAGTTCTGTCCCTTGTAAAAAGACTGTCAAAGTTAACTGAGATTAAAATAAAGATTTCTTTGTAACCACTGTTTTGCAAACCAGGGCAGATCAAGTTTAAAGGTAAAAAGGAAAGAAAAACAATAAAGAGACTACAACTCACACAACAAATCACAAACTATTCATATACAGGGATGCTTTCCTGATTGCAATACATTTTACACAAGTGATCAAATTTAATGAAAATATTTAGCATTTAAAAGAATAAAGTTACTTCAATAGATCAGACTGATTGTTCGGTAACCTACTTCATCTAAAAATGTCTGGAACACATTATTGATAATTTTAAGTGTATTACTATGTTATGCTGATTGGTTTGGCAATTATACAATATTGTATTCCCCATAACGTACTTATATTTTGTACTTGAACAAAATGTACTAGTTAAATTGTGCAATCTGTAACTTTCTATTTAGGTTGATTTTTAAGGAAAGAAAGTTCAAAATCCTCTTGAGAGAACATTGCTACATTGTACATGGGTTTCTAAAAAAAACAATTTACTTAAAACTGATTAGAATCAATTTAACTTACATTTGCTGAAATTAAATCCCAAATGAAAACAAAACTTTGAATTATTTATTCTGACGTGTTCATACACAAAAAAGGAATTATTCTTTGAAACAATATTTAATTTGAACCTCCTTGAATCCTTATCCTTATTAGTGTGTGATAACTGTTTTAACTGAAGAAGTTTCAGGATATTTATATCGTTTGTTAAAAAATAAAGATAAAACTAGGTTTCCTTAATTTAGATGAAAATAATAGCTTCCAATATAGTGTATGGTGTTGAAGAAATGAAACTTAAAAGAAGGGCTTACATGTTATATATGCTTTCAAGTGAAGTCACACTAAAGTACATTTCAAATAATCATCCCTACAAACAGTAGCACCAAGTTTTTTTCATAAACTTGATAAACTATAAATAAAAGTTAATTTAATGAAGATAACATTCTTGAATATTTACAGAATGATTTATAATCTGATATGTATCTGATTTGATATGTATACTGAGTATATCAGTAACATAACAATAATTACACATATTTAGAATTACACAATGATCAGATTTAATCACATCCTGGTAATATGTTGAAATCAAATATAGAGAATTTAATTTAAATTGTAGAATTACATGACAACATAATCATGTCATCAGGATATAGCTTAACCCAGAGACTTATGACAAACCCTAACTTGCTCTTATGTGACTAATTTCCATCTGTTTTGCAGCACTAAAATGCCTTAGCACAGTGCAACATCCTAGCACACAACGCTAAGATAACTGCTTTACACAGCTTTATTGTTTTTTATGTTACTTTTATATAAGCTCTTTGTATTTTAACCAGATGTGATCATAAGTCACTTTGTGTAAAAGTGCACCCAGAATTAATACACGAAATGCAAAACAAATATCTTCTGCCAATAAGTTCAATCTAGGTCACAAATGGAATTTGCAATAGGATAACAATGCATACATCAAGATAAATGATCAAATGATGTCTTTATAGGTTGTAATGGTCTCACATAGAGCAGCTGTGGTATAAAGTTAAAGAAACGGGCAAGTGGCCCATACTGAAGTTAAAGAAGGCAGATCAAAAGAGCATGCAACACAGCCTGGAGGGGTTTGATAGATTCTGCTTTGAGACTTCATCAAGTATCTATCATGAGAAGTTTGGAAACCTATTAATAGAGCTACTGGAAGCACCTGCTTGAGGGTGTCAAGTCAAAACAGGGTTCACTGAAATCTGGTTGATAAATTTGAATATTGTACATTTAGAAGTATATGTCAAAGTTTCTTGTGTTGTTGGGCCTTCTAATAAGATTATTTGCCCTCTGTTTCCCCAATTTAGAAGTTAACAAAGGTCAACTATCCTAATCTAGCTAATATGTGTGCTCTGCTGGAGAACTGGATGTACAGTAACAACATGCATAGTTGCTAAAAGCCGAGACGGTGGTGCTTAGCTCAAGGACTGTTGCAGTAATTGTGGACTTAAAACACCTAGTTTTGAACTAATTCGCAGATGGCTTGTAAATTGGGCTAGGTTTTAAATTACCAAAAGAAATAACTAAATGGAACTGAATGCTCAGTACCATTTAGTTACAGGCTTTCCAGTTCTGGAAAGCTGGAGAGCCTGGCAAAGGCTACATTAGGTTTGCCAAGGGAGGAGATGTCCAGGGAGTAGGAGAATAATATGGAGGCAATAAAATTGAATTCAGTTGTTGGCTGTTTGGAACTCAACCTTTGCTACCAGGTTAATATACTGTATGTAAACCAATAGAAGTTCTTTTGAACACATAACAGGACTGTACTCAGTTGTCCAGATTCATTTGGTATATGTTTTTTTTAAGATGCTCTACATATTCTTTATTAAAGAATAAAGAAGGGCTCGGTTATTGTTCTTGTCTTGTTGTTGACATCCAGTGGCCTGAGAAAGGGTGGGGTATCAAAAATGTAGAGGAAAATTTAATCACTTAGAACATCAAGTTAAGGCTCTTAGTTTCCAGAGTCCGGCACACGATGGTATAGAAAATCTATTCAAACAGAGACTTGGAATACCCTATGCCAATTTCCTGTGGAAATATTTGGGACAGCAGAAGTTTCCAAAAATCCTAACCATGGAATAATTAATGTGTCATTTTCAAAGACTGCACATCTAATACAGTATACTATATGCCTATCTAGGAAATAATTAATACTTTCTTGGTTCAAATTGTGCTTTTCATACTAAAGGATCCCTAAAAGTATGACACAAATATTAGAGTACCAGTTTCATTAACCATTGAAGTGCATCACCCAACTAAGTCATGCGCAGTAACCATTATACAGCAACAACACCCTACTACACAAGTGTGGCAGAGAAATTAGCTAATAATTACCCTATTGATTGAATTAAGGTGAATTTAGCCAGAACACTGGTGTAAATACATGACACAATATAAATAGATTGAGTTAATAACATGACCAAGTACTCATGAACTTGATTTAACATCTCATCCAAATAATAGCAAACTTCAAGCTTTTTAATACTAATAAAAATCTTTGATTTTTTAATTTATTCACATATCAACAGCAGAAAATATTGAAATTACACTTACATTCTTTAATGAAAAAGCTCTTTTAGTTACAGTTTATGGAGGTGTGAATACTTTTGGAAGCTAAGGTATGATTAAGCAGTAGCAATGTACAGAATAGTGAATAACTATATAAAATTTATAATGTCAGAATAGCATTTTAATTATGCTATTTTTAACCCCTTAAAAGATCTGTAAAAATATCTGCCTCTTGTGTACATTTTATGCCTCATCTTTCTAAATCATATTTAAGCACAAGATGATCAAATGAAATATACTGAGGGAAAAACAAACGTAACATTCTCTGGAATGAGAATACTTTAATTATACCTTATATACTTTCACAAAAAGTTGTCAATTTGTTTTAAGCCCTCTGACTAGCAATACAGCTTGTGCAGTGAGGCATTGCAATTTGCCAATCACACGAACTCATGTGCCAACGTTGCCAGACACTCTGGAGTAAACCGCTCCACTGTGTCCTAGATAGATACTTTATTGATTCCGTGAGGGAAATTGAAGTGCAACAGCAGCTTAACACAGACAACACAGCAACAGTGTAACGAATGATACAATAATAATAATACAATACATACAATACAATCAGTACAGTGAGAAGTGCACTAAGAAGAGTTACTCACAGTCCAGAACACACAAAAACAAACCAGAACGGAACAGTACACAAAAAAGTCGTATGCACAATATAAATATAAATATAAATATAAATATAAATATAAATATAAATGTATGCACAGGTCCCTGGCATATATTGCCCAAAAACAGTTGTAAATGGGAAAAAGAATAAGAACAGATGTATCAGTTTACTGTTCAGTCCAGAAACAGGTCACTGCCAATGTTCCCTCTGCCCAGACGCAAGGTGGATGCATTGTACAGTCTTATGGCAGAAGGCAAGAATGACCTCCTGTAGCGCTCCCTGTCGCACCGTGGATGGATCAGTCTATTGCTGAACATGCTCTTCATTTCTACAAGCATGTCATAGAGGGGATGGGAGACGTTGTCCATGATGGCCTTTAGTTTGGACACCATTCTCCTCTCAGCCACTACCTCCAGGGGGTCCAGGCCAGACCCAATGATGGAGCTTGCTCTTCTGATGAGCTTGTTCAGCATGTTAGAATCCACTGCTCTAATCCCAGAACCCCAGCATACCACCACGTAGACAATGGCGCTCGCCACTACCAACTGATAGAACATACAGTATGTAGCATCTTACTACATACATTGAAGGACCTGAGCCTCCTCAAGAAGTAAAGTCGGCTCTGACCCTTCTTGTAAATGGCCTCGATGTTCTTAGACCATTCCAGTCTATCGTCTATGTGCACTCCCAGGTACTTGTACGAGTCCACCATCTCCACGCCACTCCCATGGATGTAGACAGGAGTAGGTTTGACCCTTTTCCTCCTGACATCTACCACCAGTTCCTTCGTCTTTGTTACATTCAATTGCAGGTGGTTCTCCCCACACCACTCCACAAAGCTGCTGACCAGTCCTCTGTACTCTTCCTCCTGTCCTGCATCTCCTCCAGCTTCCTTCTTAGAAGTAAGGGCTGGATAGTATTGAAGGCACTGGAGAAGTCGAAAAACATAATCCTTACAGTGTTGCCAGGCTTGTCCAGGTGTGAGTAGGCCCTTTGCAGCAAGTAGATGATTGCATCCTCCACACCAACACTGGGCTGGTAGGCGAACTGTAGGGTGTCCAGTGATGAACTAACCAGGGGTCTCAGGTGGGATAAGACCAGCCTCTCCAGTGTCTTCGTGACGTGAGCATGATGTCTTCCAGAGCACAGAGACTTTCTCCAAGCACAGGCTCAGGTTGAACAGTCACTGGAGCACTCTGCTCAGCTGATCAGCACAAGCCCTCAGAACTCTGGGACAGACATTATCTGGTCCTCTGGTCCTGACTGCAGAGAAGGTTTAAGCAGACCAGCAGGATAGATGACTGTCCAAGATCCAGTCATCCTCAAGTGACCACACCAAAGCAGGACCAACACATCAGACTGGTCCATCTGAGAGAGCGTTTCAGATCTGCCACCCATACTGCTACTGAGATGGCTGGCAGACACAATGCCCACATCACTGACAGGACAGTGAGGCTCCTTGCTGCTGTCCTTAGAGCAAGGCGACCTGTCAGAAGCCCTCTGCTCACACCTCCTAGATGTCACACCCAACTGGCTTGGGCCAGTCAGAGGCTGCGATGGACTCGTCAGCAGTAACATCAGGTCCTCTTCATGGATGAGTCACTCTTCAGTCTGTTCCATGCAGACGGGAGGGTCAGAGTGTAGAGGAGGAGGTGTTGTGTTTCTTTGTTCCATCAGTATATTTGTCCATATATATGATATAGCTTTATATGATAAAATCTTGGTGAAAAGGAACAAGGGGGACAGGTATGTTAACTGTTAAGGTTAATTAATTGTAGCACAAAATTAATCTTAAAATAAAAAAAATGCTTCCACTACCAAAACTGACATTTGGGGCAATACCATATGAATAAATGTCTTTGCATTGCAAGATTACCTAGGAGTTTAAAAAATATTCAGCAGGAACTAGGGATTGGACAGCATAAAAATGTGATTAAATGGGCCTTAAAGACATTTATGGAATAGAAAATATTGCTTATACATTATATTACCTGAAGACATTCATACATCTTTTGCTCACCCCGCCGTAATTACACTTACTTAACCATCTTCTTAATATTCAGGACACAGCTTTTCCGCCAATTCACCAAAAAAAATACACTAAAAGATTTCAAAATTATAAAATGCTCATGATTCTGTGAGCTATTGTCATGCATTCCGCATGCTCTCACAAACGCCATCACATTCCCACGCACATCCGCTTAAACAGACGCTCACGCCGCAACTAATCTATTGCCTTTCACTCCCACCACTACTTTAACTCTCCTTTTTTCCCTTACCATCGCTCACTATTTCGGATTCTCCCCGGAGCTCCCTAGTGCGCGTACCCTCCTTCTATAGCTTGTTCTATTCCTTACTTCCTGACTCTCGCTCAGTTCTGATCACGTTTCTGCATTTGTGTTTTTAGATTGGTTGCCTCGCTGTATTGTCTCTACCTGGTCTTGACTATCGCCTGCCCTTTGGATTTTGGATATTAGGACTAGTTTCTTTTTTGGTAGCCTCTTCTGTTTGGATTTCCTATTACTACTCGGGGAAAAAGTCTACTTGATCCCTGCACAGGGTCCTTATTTTCATAATTGCTAACAGCTATGCATTTAGGGTATATCAGTTTGTTGTGAGGCATTTTATTTGTGATATTTCCTTAATACCCAGCTAACATAATATTCTTTATATTAATTTTCATGATATGCAGCAATGAAAAAGATTAATGTTGCCTTAAACTACCCAAAATTCAACATACAGTATGTACAATGTATATGGACTAACAAAATAAATACTGTATATTCAGATAGTGTTCAATTTTATAATCCATTCACAGCACTAATTTATTCACTTCAACCATTGTTGACTTGCATTGACTGTAGCACATATTTAATAGGGAGTCTCAAAAGACTATAAAAACTAATATAGTCTAAAAAAAAGCTAGAACAAGAGGAAGCTACAGTATCTGACCAATTCACCAATTTGGTTGCTAGTAGGTAATTTATCTTAGGATTCAATCCAGACATTGCTTGGAAGAACGTTTTGGGTGTGATGTATTCTTGGGTAACAATATTAATGTTACTGTAAATATTTCTAATATTAGAGAAATTCAAAATTGTTACAGGAAACATTTGAAAAATGACATCTTAAGACACATTGTACTTCAAATAAAATGTAAAAAAATAAGCAGATAGGATAAGCATTGTTTTCCCACAGTCAAAAGTGTACAAGTTTGCAGAGTTTAAAACAACAAAAAAGCTCCTGAAAAGACTGAAAAGACAACAAGACTGTTGTTAAATGACAGAATTTATTTTTTTTCTTTATTTGCTCAAGTTTATGTTTTATCTAGATTTTTCTAATGTGTATATTCATGGTGAAGATTGTTTGATACAGATTGGTATAGACTCTTTTATTGTGAAAAAATTCCAGACACAATGCATTTAAGCAATGCATGTGAAGCCATGAAGGTCTACAAAATGTAGAAGTAAGCTCATCCAAACAGTTACACTCTTAAGATAGAATGTTAAAAGTTAATATGCAAAACATAATGTACAAGTCCTGAGATATGAATGAAAAACTACCCTTGGAAAAGTTTGAACAATTCACAAAGTGTACCTGGATGGGAGACCTGGGAAAAACTAAGGTTGATGCTGGAAGAGGTGTTAGTGGGTCCAGCAGGATACGCTCACCCTGCGGTCTATGTGGGTCCTAATGCCCCAGTATAGTGACAGGGTCACTATACTGTAAAAAGGCACTGCACTTTGGATAAGACAAAACCGAGGTCCTGACTCTCTGTGGTCATTGAAAATACCAGGGCGTTTCACGAAAAGAGTAGGGGTGTAACCACGGCGTCCTGGTCACATTTCCCATTGGTCCTTACCAATCATGGCCTCCTAACAATCCCCATCTATGAATTGGCTTCATTACTCTGTTTTCCTCCCCACTATTAGCTGATGTGTGGTGAGCATTCTGGTGCACTATGGCTGCTGATGTATCATCCGGGTGGATGCTGCACATTGGTGGTGGTGGAGGGGAGTCCCCATTACCTGTAAAGCACTTTGAGTAGAGTGTCCAGAAAAGAGCTACATAAGTGTAATAAGTGTAAGCAATTATTATTAAGAGTATTTGTAAAATCTAAATAATTTAATCTCAAATATTGTTGCTTTGTTGATAAATATAATGTGATGCCATGTAGGGATGTGCTTTGCGAAGTGTGGCTTTTTTTCTGGTTTGAAGTATGTTTGTTAGCACCCCCCACCCCCCTCTCCGGCGTGTGTTCTTGTTTGCCTCATTTTACCACAGGACCAGACGTTTGTGTGGGGTGTGTTTGTACTCGGGGCCTACCTAGAACCTGTGCCCCTATTGTGGAACGCCCCACGTGGACTCACAAAAGTCATACATATACAGATGCAGCCAGATTGTGGTACCTCAGCGTCTCACGGTGTGTGGTTCACTGGCCAAAGATGATTGAAAGGTGGCAATTGTGGTGTGTTAGATGTAAGTGAAATGATTGCTTCATTATATTTTTCTCTTTAAATCCATTTAATATGGAATATTAATTTGGAATTTTGTAACTAAAATGAAGTTTTGGAAAATAAAAACAACAGAAGTGTAATGTCTCTGAACATCATTAAACAATATTAATTTATAAATCTAAATATACACACTGTATAAAGCTGGTAGTGATAACTAAAAATAAAGTACACAGCAGTATTCCACTTTCTTCATAAACATTTTCTGCATTAACGTCTTTAGCCTGGTCATTTGCTGTGGTTATTTTATAAAGGTGTTGATGTGTTACTGTAATGAAAAATCAAATGTGAATTAGAGTGATTCATTAGTGGCTCAGTAATAAAATTCTGTGCTACCACCACTCAATAAGATCTTAGTTCACTTCCAGTGAAAACCCAAGTTATCTTTTTAACAAATTGGCCCTTGAGCATAATAAAGACTTTCTCTAACAATAAAATAATATGTAATCTGTATTCACAGTTCTGATAATTTTTAAAGTAATAATATTATTAATATTACAATAAGGCAGGTAAAAGTACGCAAAAATTCATTCAAATGACTACTCAACTTTTGTTTTAATGTGCCCTTTGAAATATAAAGGATGTTAAAATCACTATGTCTAATATATTTTTATAATTAATATTAAAAAATCATTCTGTAAAAATTAAATCAAACACAAAGTGTACATATTACATTTTTTTAATTAATTTTATATATCACTGTATGTTAAATATTCACTTTACATTCACAATCTCTTAAGCCCAGAGAAAAATAAGACACTTTGTCTTGGGAATAAAATACAGTGGGTGTCATTGCTTGTGCTGTTTGTAGTGTGGAGGAAAACTTCTTGTGCAGGGTGGGCAACTTTTCAGAGTTGCCCTTGAGTTCAATTCCAGTATGGAATGTTTTTGCACATGGGTGCTGTCCTGTCCAGGGTGAAATCTGGCTTGCGTCTGTTGCTTGCCACAACTCTGTACAAAGCAGTATAAAGCTTATACAACAAAGCTGTATAAAGCAGTTGTAAAAATGTGTGGTTTAGTGAATGTATCACTGTAAAAACATTACCATTTAAATGCAATACCAAAGATATTGTCTTCATATTTTATTTACGTGTACAAATATTTTCAAATATTACTGAAGTCTGTATGTGTGATATGGTAGTATTTCCAAAGTTGTTTTACAGATTTGTTATTAACTACCTAAGTAAACCAAATTGAATGTTTAAGAAGCATTCTGAAGTCTCTCAAATACTACACCAAGAGTGCATCTATATCATGTTGAATGACACTTGCTTGAATCGGAGGTTCAGATAATAAAACAGTGTCAATATGATTAAATGTGAAACGGAAAGAAACAAAGAAAACAGACCTTGAGGTTACATCATAAGTCACACTAAACATAGGAACTGTTCAGTTTTTATTATTTCCCTGAGAGAACGGTCAACAAGAAAGTAGTAAACACATTATGTTAACATAAACTAACAAAGCTGTTTGTGAGAGTGAGGTATCTTTCTGCTCATTCAAATACTTACAATATGGCCAGGCAGATAGTTTTAAAATCTTTCATGCAAAATGTTCTTGTCTCGTTTGTCAAAATCAACTGCTTTACAAGAAGTGCATAACTTCAGAACAAACATCTTTCTCTCATGCAAACTGAACAGAGTTTTGATTTCCAGATTTTTAAAATAATTTTGAAACCTCTGATAACATTCCTCAGGGACTAATTCATACATTAGCATAATCAAAACAAAACACCACCTGGGCACACCATCTCCCATGCAGGTGTTAAATAGACTAGGTAGCAGTTGTACAAAACTTCTGCAATGTGATTGTTATACGGTATACAGTACATATACTGTACATTATATACTGTAAAAATAGTATGTTACCGTATGGTTTTTAATCCACTACAGTGCTGTGTGTGTGAAATATGTTTTTCAGAATCAAAATCTAAAGTGGTTCCTAATTACTAGTTGCTGAAATTAGCATTGAGGCAAAATATAGAATATTTTACTGCTGATGTAAAACTGAAAAAAGCACACTGAGTTCACAAGATGCTATAATAAACTATTTTTTATATATCTATTTGACCAATTTTGTTTTGTAAAACAGCCCTACTTTCTTTTTTAATATTAATTTAATTTTCAACATACTATAATATACAGTATAAAATCATAAAACACAAGATTGGTATCTTAACACAAATTAATTCTAGAATTGAAACAAGATTGTCCCTTCGGGGCTAAGCATTGACCAGGATTTGAAACCAGGCTTTTCGGGTGATAGTATAGAATACTATGCTGGAAGTATAGTATAGTACTGGTCATCAACTGGTGGTTTTACAAAGAAACGCAGTCCTTCATCAGATTATTTAAAAAACATGTTGTAACATGGTATGTATATTAGATTCTGGCACATTATTCACTGTGTTTATTCACATATAGTTCTAGTTTATGTTACAATATTTAATAAGTTGTATTCTGCATTCCAAAAATCCAAGTCTTTAATTTTGATTGGCAATATTTGTATTATGATACATTTATTATTGAAAAGATTTTTGTTTACAAAGCCATTATCTATAAAATTACTAAAGATGAGCATACTGCCTGTGGCTGTTTGAAAACAGTTGTCAGTAGGTTAAAAACTGAGAAATTACTTGGAATATCCAATCTTAGAAATAACAGGTTTCTTTTGCTAACACATCAGAATCATTCCTTCACAATTAAACATTTGAAATTAATATATAATGTAGTACTGTACATACTTTAGGTCCTGCAGTGATACCTGCTGCATACTAATTTTTGTTTCTTGGCTTGTAATCTCTTAGCCAACACATGCCAATTCAAATTCTTTACCTTAAGTTAAGTAGAATTAACTTAATTAAATAGAGCAGCAGAAAAAAAGTTATTAGTATGTTATATTAATATATATGATATAATGATTTTATTCCAATTAAAACAATATGATCTCTACCAATTTCTTCATAAGAAAAAAACAACCCATTGGTAATACTCAAATTTATACTTATGCACTTAAAAAATGTTTCTATACTAATGTTACACAAAGTCCTTACACTCAAATAAGTTGGCACAAACACAAATATGCATAAGAACAGAAGAACACAACAAGGTTTACAAAAGCGAGGAATCTATTCAGCTGTTTAGGTTCCTGGGCTGCTGGTAATTAATCAGATGATCTCACCCAGTCTTTTCTTCAATGAGAACTGGGTTTCACTTTCAACAACATGACTGTATAGTCTTTTCCAGACTCCTACAATCCTTTGTGTAAAAAAGTTCCTTCTGTTTTAAAAGCACTTCCCAAGTTTCTATTTGTGTCCTCTGGTTAGATTCACTGTTGATTCCTTAACTTTAGCTCGCTTATCCTGAATCTGTGGCTGCATTTCTAAAGTGTTTCTGTATAAATACCTTATTCTTCTTTCTAATTTGTATTCTGCTAAGATCATCACATGAACACCAGTGGAAATACATGAGAACATAAGAGAGTGCATCCTTTGGTTCATCTAACTGATTTGCTTTCTCAGAGAGGTAATTGACCCAAGGATCTCATCCAGCAATTTCTTGAAGGAAGCCAGGGTATCAGCTTCAACAACACGGCTGGGCATCTTATTTCATACTCTCACAACCCTTTGTGTAATGAAGTGCACACTATTCTCTATGATAAATGCACTTCATGTTTTGTTCCACTTCTGTTCCATTGCCTATTCTGAATTTTTGCCAATTCCTTTAAGGATTTAGAATCATTAAATCAGATCCCCTTAAGGCCTTCTCTGTTCACTATTATTAAGATTTTAAATCTGGGAATATCTTGAATCTTATTAGTCTTCTTTAGCATGTTTCTAGAGCAGGAATAGAGATCCGAGAAAATGTGTGCGGAACAATATAATTATGGGAATTACAGCTTTTGCCACAATATCCTCTCTTAATCAAAACCATCCATCTGTTTTACTAACCACTTCTTCCAATTCAAGGTTGCAGGGGAACTGGATCCCATCCCTGTAGGGGTTGCCAGTCTATTGTAGGGCCATCACACAGACACAGCAATGCTGTTCACTGTACCACTGTACTGGCTCTAATCAATGCCAGTCTTTTGTAAATAACTAAAAGATCTTATATTTACCAATTTAATCATTCTGAGACAGTATAGTGTAACAAGTAGAAAAAAATGAATAATCAGTGTATGTCAAATAATAAGTAAACCCTCACTTTACTTAGGTAGGGAGGTATTTAGAATCCGTTGGTTAAATAATTCGCTAACAAGAACAGAGTTTTGGCAGCGCTATCCTACATAATGGTTAGAAACTTTGTGAGTCCGGTCTTCGCCAAACAAGTTAGTAGAAAAATGTCATGCCACAATCAAAACAAATTCAAGACCAGTCATTCTGTTAAGGACTCACCAAATGCAAAACCTAGAAATCACCTAGGAAGTCTCAAAGAACCCCAGATTTACAGAATAAAGATAGATCTCGTACTATGCCTAGTGTCAGTGTTAATGGCTCACCCGGCAAGAAAAGAATCAACAGGAATGATTGTCATGGAAGGATATCCACAAAGAAACCATTGCTATCTAAAACAACATTGTTGCCTTTTTGAGGTCTTCTAAAGACAAGGCTACTGGAAGAATGTTCCCTGGACAGACAAGTCAAAAGCTGAACATTTCGGCCACAGTGAGAAACAATGTTTGTAACTTGGTGAGGACTGTGCACTACAAATTGTGTGCATTTGTACTCACAAATTGCATGAGTTAAATGATTCCTTATTATTCGCATTATACAATGTTACAATAAATGGTTTCAATAATACACTTTTACTATGTCCTTTGCCTTTTGTAATGCTTCTTCACATGCTCTAGGAGATAAAAAATATGTGTTAGCATAAGCATCTAAGTCCTTCATTCACTTTCTGCTTTTTCAAGCTCAGCATTTACCATCTTAAGTGTATATTTTATGTAAACAGTGCATACCAGTTCATTTGGCTGATACTTTTATCTCAATCCCATGATTGCAAAGTGATATTTTACTTGAACAATTCAGCTAAATACCTTGCTTAAGGATATAACAGCAGTGTCTCAGCTGGTATTTCAACTCACGCACTTCTAGCTACAAGGTCTGAACCCTACCCACCATTCCACACTGCTACCTTATATTTCTGCTGCTAACACACAACTTTAAGCACTTTACATTCTATGTTAATGGGGAGATGGCAGTTTAGACACAGAGCAAATAAAGTGGCAGCAAAATTTAATTTAGAACAGGCTATAATTTGGCTTTCTGTCCCACGTCAGCTCTATAGCTATGCAAATAACAGCTGGAGTGAGGCTGGAAAAATAATTAGTAGAACAATGCTAAGATTACGACATTGTGATGGACACAAGAATATGTGACTTAAATGTTCTTCTGCTTATCAAAAACCGTAAAAAAATTAAAATATACCATATCATATATCCATTACTGTTCTTCCTTACTCCAAGAGGTCTAAATTACCTAACAAAGACCTACTTTTTTTAAATCCACGTTTAGTATCCCCTATCCTCTTATTTAGTTCTAATTACACTTCATCACCTTATAATTAATAGAAATAAAGCCTATAATTACTTGATTTGGTTTTGTCACAGTTTGCTTTACTGCAATTGAAATAACCTACATCAGATGCTAGCTGCTACATTATGGAGTTCTCACGTGTATTTTCCCTTATTTTATAACCTGAGGGATACTTAGTGGTCCCTCGGGGATTGTTAAGGACTTAGATGTCACTAGGATTATCGATGCCCTCTTGTGGGCTCTAAGTAGGATTCTATAAGTAAAATAATGTTACTCCACTTAATATCCCCCCTACCACCTCTGGCTGCACTTCCTGCCACAAGACAAGATGACCATGGAAGAGTCTGCACTGAACTACTGTATGCCCTATGCTTCATATGCTTCACCATAAAGTGGAAAGCCTATAGGTGTCACGAACAGTTCTTTCCGGGCCCTATGCAGACGACACGATCCAGAATTGTGAGGAAACACTGGGGAAAAAATCATGCAGGAGAGGGTATGGAGACAGGGGGGCATGTCCAAGGGGTGCAGGTGTCCAGGGGGAGTGAGTCCAGGGCGAACAATCCATGAAGAAATCCAAATGAGTAATCCAAGACAGGAGAGTAAGTCCAATGCCAGAAGATCCATCCGAGGGAATTAAAACCATGAACCGGGTCGGGACCAGCGGGGGGGATCAGGAACAGAAGGTTAAAATCATGACGGAGCCAGATGCAGCAGGACCCGGGCTCTCACGAAATGGGATTCAATGAAGAGCCTCGAGTGACGTCTGCGTCTGGCTTTTAAGGAGGAACTGAAATAGGGAACAGGTGTGGGTAATGGGAGATAACGAGGAAGGACTGGAGCACTCTTAAGAGGAGAAGTAGCGATCGTGACAATAGGACAATGAACCAATGAGTCACATCCATGTTCTGTTCACTGTTAAAGTGTATCCATGGCACAGGTGCATGGTTTATCATCAACATGAATTCAGGGACTAGCAGGTAATATTGCTGTGGCTTGAAAGTCCACTTAACACCTAAACATTCACTCTTGACTCCAGCATACCAACATTCACATGCAATTGTTTTTTATACATTCAAAAAAGCTTTTTTATACAGATTTACCTTGGCTGCTAAAAACGGTCAGAAAAAGTAAACAAAAGTGCAAACATGAACTAAACATTTCTAGTATGTTGACTGCCATACATGGACAGTGAGCTGACAAGGTTATTCCTATCACAATGTTATAAGGTGCATTTACATATGCGCTCTGGAATCCACGTGATTATAAAAACATTCCATCACAGAATGATGTATTTATATTTACAAAACAAAGGGTAAAAAAATTCACTAATATAAGTCACATCAGTGTGTCTGAAACAGATTAGTATCAGTGTTTTAAAGGTTTAGAATAACAATGCAAGGTCACCTGCAATACTTTAAAGCTCAAATACTAGACCCATTATAGAATTTTTTACACACAAAGAAGAATGCAAGCGTGCAGTGATCACTGGTGACCAATCTAACATTTTCACTGACAAGTACCTTTTCTCACAGATCATATACAGAGCCTGAAAGAGCTATGAAGTGTAATAGTCACTCCACAAATTTGGTCTGTAAAGCAGTGTGACAAACCCATCTCATATCTTGCTTGGACTTTGTCAAGGGATTTTAAGTGATGCATGACAAAGTGTTGCTTTTTATTTAAATGCAAAGTGTTAAGTTACATCAGTTTTGAATGTCCCCTAAAAGAGAGGATAAAGAGCAGATCAGTTCATTTTTTTGAAATTCAGAATTGACATAAGTCAGCATAACATAAGTTGTATGTTTTTCATGTCTCAGCTCACAGATATGAACGCAGAAGAGAATTAGGAAATACAGGCAAATTCCTCTACCTTCGAGCCGCTTCTTTTAACACATCAAAAGCATCATATCCCTGTACTGAAGGTTGGGCTGGAGGAAAGACATATCCCTCAGCAACAGCACTGCAAATCAGCTTCAGGAAGGTCACAGAGGTTACGGTGAGCTAGGAGTCTTAGCCAAAATTCCCACCCTACCTTGACAGCACTCACCCGCTACCACTTGTGGGAATCTCAGTCACAGTTGGTTAGTGACACAATTCAGACACCAACCCACAAAACCTAGATCATAGAGCTTAATCTACACTTTCGCAATTGTACCATTTGGGAGCTCCCAATATTCACACTTTTTTGATAAAGCAATATTTGTTTCCTGTTTGTGTCCCATTGCAACCATGATCCTATCTGCACTCATTAAGGAGTTACAAGTTAATTGTTCATTTGACCAGAAGGAAAGGTCAAAGATCATATGTGGCTGTCAAAGCGCATTACTAGTCAACTTTATTCAGTTGTGGACTATAATATCCTATAGGTTATTCGTCCTCTATTATTCACAAATCTGCAGCATTCTACTACAGATACAGATGTATGCTGCAACATAAGGAACAAAAAGTGTATTAAGCACTAGTGAAATCTGTTGGGCTTATAACAGTGTGCTTATAGCATATTTTTAATAAAGAAACTTACACACTTAGGAGTAATTTACCAGTATTTACTATAAAGGTTGTTTATAGCATTTTCCTATAATTTGCTCTGTACATGTACAGTACTTTGTAATGCTTATATGGTGGAAAGTACCATATTATATAATTTATTTTTAAAAACTGACACAAATATGTTATGAAATCAATCACAATCAAATGTTAAATGTGATTTTGTGTTTGATATTTTTTGTTTAAAAAAAAAAGGATTGAATCCTTATCCTTGAATTCTTGAAGCAGAGGAACTGTATGCTTGGTGTTTACATTGTCATTGGATCAATGGGAATGTGTGTTTGAATATTTTAATATAACGAGCCCTTAGAGTTTTATTCTTTCTGGTTTGAGTGGTTTAGGGGAAAAGAGCAAAAATGAAGAGTGATTAAGCTGAATCCCAATAATTACTGTGATCATTGTACAAAGAAAAAACTAATTTAAAAAACATTTATAAATTCAATCTGCTGGTACTCATTGTCAGAAAATTATTTTAATTTTGAAGTGTTCACAGTTTTATTTTACGGAAATTGTGAAATGTTTTTTTTTTGTTTGCTATTTGGAATCTTTATTGCTTGTAATTTCAGTTTTTTAAGAACTTAGAATAATTGAATCAGATTACTACCTCTGTCTTTATTGGTCTCTCTTTAAGACTAAAAAGATTAAGCTATTTTAGCCTTCCAGTGCAGAGCATTCCTTTAAGCCCAAGAATGTAGCTCATTGCTCTTCTCTGGACTTTTTTCATAACATATCGGCCAACATTGTACACAATTTTCTAAATGATGACTTCCTAGACTATTTTACAAATTTAACATCCCTTGATTTGAATTGTATGCCTTTAATTATGTTGTCCTTTTTGTTTCTTCTTCATATGCTCTAAGTTATAAATGATGAGTCATCATACTGTAAGTATCATGAGTAGTTTCTTCACGCTCAGTATTCCCATTTTATATATACCATATAGTTTGTTTTTGATACCTTCATGTAATGCATTGCACTCGTGCACTTTAACCATTAAATACCAGGACAAGAGGGTGTAGGGTATAAGAAATGGGATATAGAATTTTGCTGCTTTATAATGAATATTGCACTATAACTATAATTATAATGGGGTTAAACATGAGGTCCTATCAGATGTGTACCAAATAGTGGCATAACAATCAATGATCTACAGTACATTCTATCTTGATATCACAGCTAGGTTAATTTCAGATAATACAAAAATAGGAGGATCAACAAGTACTATAGAAGCTGTCAAGGAAATTCATAAAGATTTAGACAGAAGTCAAGACTGAGAAAACATATGGCAGGTGAAGCTTGCAACAAACCCGGTCTTCTGGAGTGTCCTGGGTTTGGATTTTCATTTGCAATAAAAGAGTTAATGTCTTAAGGTTGGCTTTTCAGTACTTCGGTCAAAATCTAATAGAAAAATAGAGAAAATCACAAAATCTTGAAGGAAAGGAAGAGACCATATTCCATAAGGAAGAAGAAATATTGAAACTATAAAATATAAAGACTCCCCACAGGTACTGTATTAAACATAAATCTGGTAATAATTCCTTCTACTCATTTACGATTATGTTTACATATAATGATGTTTTTCAAACATGTTTTTTCATTGTGAATTCCCACCATAAAAGGATTTAATAATATACCATTTACTACATAAGTATTGTTATTCTGCTGTAGAAAAACTGTGTTTATTTCTACTATCTAAAGATAAGGATTGTGTGGCATCAGTTCACATGACTAATGTTTGTGCAAATACCTCCCCAGATCCTTTCTAAACAGTGTTTTGTTTACATGTGACATCTCTTGAAATCACCTCTTTCAGGCGCCAGCAATCAAGCCTTTCTTGTAACACTACAAGTCTCCCGTATTAGACTGCATCAATTAGCTGAGGGCATTCAGCCTGCTTTGCTGACAGCAGAAGACAGTACAAAGGTAAACACCGTAACAAAATACAAAGAGCCCAGTGCACCCGCCTCAAAGGTCCCCTCTTTCCTTAATATGTTGTGGAACGTTAGGTAACATTCTTTGTTCAACTTTTCAGGTGTCTTAGGTTTTCTCACAGGTTTTGCCTGCACTAATTTGTTTGTGTTGAAAGCACTAACAAAGTGATTCTTTCCTATTACCAAACACTATAGGGTGTGGAGGTCGCTGGTCTTAAAACAAGTGGCCCAGATAAATTATATGCTTCAGAAATAACACTTCAAAAACTCGTTCTTACATATTCCCAGTTAAAGATTTTCTTAACAGTAAATCCCAGCCTTATGTAGGACTTTTAATAAAGCTTTCAAGGTCATTTAAAACTTTACAGCTTTCATTTAGCTAAACATTCACATTGTAAGACATTTTGTAGGAGATTTAAAAGGTTATGTCATTCATACAAAATTCTAGAAAGAAAATCTTTACAATATGGGTGGAAACAAAGATTACTTTTACTTCTAATAATCTGAAATATCACCTATGAAGTTAGTTAATGATGTTCATAACAGTACTAAACAGTCAATAAAAATCCCAGGGCGTTTCTTGAAAAGAGTAGGTGTGTAACCACGGCGTCCTGGCCAAATTTTCCATTGGCCCTTACTAATCATGGCCTCCTAATAATCCCCATCTATGAATTGGCTTCATTACTCTGCTCTCCTCTCCACATATAGCTGATGAAAAGCTCTTTGAGTGGAGTGTCCAGAAAAGCGCTATATAAGTGTAAGCAATTATTATTATTATTATTATTATTACTAAATCACAACATCATTGCTTAATAATTAATAGGAATCAGTAAGGTATGCACAGTTAAGTAAGGGAATATAGGACAACTGTTAATTAAATTCTCAATAGATTTTTTTTCTTTATATAATGTCATGTCATTTGCCAAACCACTTTATACCATACAGTGTCGCGGGAAGCCGGAGCCTACCAGGCAAGCAACGAGCGCAAGGGAGGGTACACCCTGGATGGGGCGCCAGTCCATCACAGGGCAAGTGCAAACCAATTATACATGGGGACAATTTGGAGGCCACAGTAAAGGCTGAGGGGGGAAATTTGGCCCGGACACGGGGATAACTCCCTACTCTTATCGAAAAATGCCCGGGGATCTTTAAGAACCACTGACAGTCAGGACATCAGTTTAACATCTCATCCGAAAGACAGTCCCAACTACAGTATAGTGTCCCTGCCACTATACCGGGGCATTTGGACCCACACAGACCACACAGACCTACAGTAGATGTCTAAAGTATAAATAGCTATATTAAAGATTTAAGTTGAGAATTAATTAATTAAATGTTTCAATATCAATCTCATTGTAAGTGTAATTATTTTCCAAAGTAAAGAAAGCAACTACATAAAAATATTTATCACTGTGGCTCAAAAAAATTATGTAAATATTTTCTACATTTTTATTGCAGCAGCACTGCTTATTAAAACCTTTCAGTAGTACTGAAATATAAATCGAGTGGATTTTAAACAAAACAATTCAATTGTATGAAAAAACTGGAAATATTGCCCATGAAGGGCCTGCAAAGTGTCAGAGTGCAGAAGACATACCAAGGATACCTTGAAAACACCTATGTGTGTCAAGTATACTTTAGGAAAGATTACAATGTCTACCTCATTTATGAATGTGCATTACAGAAGGAGGGTAGCACCTCACCACTAAAATAGAGTATACAGTATGCCTGTTATGTGTATTAGGAAAATGGGCTGCTAAGTGTAATAGGAGACCTAGCACAGAGTCGACATCATTGCTCAGTTCTCAAAAGGAAAAAAGATGTTATGCTGTTTATATTCATAATCCTAATTTCAGTTTTAGAATATGAAACACCTCAGTTCATTGCTAATCTTTTCTTCAAACACTAGATAACTTCATAATCTTTTGAAATATACAGTCCTCACTTGTGAATCTGCACCATTTTAATTATATGTTATGTGTTGATATATTTATTGTGTGAAATTCTTAAGCTTTTTGCATTGCTCTAAAACCAAAGTCACAACTTTCTTTTTGGGTTAAGCGGCCATCGTCATCCAGATAAATTCCATAAATTCTATGTGGTATGTGCACATGACAAAGACAGTCACGGCTTTTTTCTAGAACATATGAGGAACCTATAAAAATGACTGGCTCACTCACTTAACAAGGAACTGATAGTTACTGCAAGTGGGAAGTCTTTTCATGATGACGAACAACATGGAGAAATCTTTGTATTTTGTTACACTTTCAGATCCATGTGGAAGATAGGACTTGCTTCCAGCTAATGTGCAAACCCTCTGGGATTATGCTTAACAACCATTTTGTGCCTACACAGCATATAAAGTTGGGAGGGGGGGCGGTTAACAGAACAGCAGTGTGGTGTACTGGTTAGGGTTTTTGAGCTCCAAATGGAAGACTTGTGGGTTCCACAGTATACAGGTATGGGTTCCAGATTTGAAGAAGCTGCTGTATTCTTTAGCAAGATTGCTCTGGTAAATAAGAGATAAGATACTTTATTGGCCATATACAATTTATTGTATTAGGAATTTGTCCCAACTTGCTCTCCATGAGACACACAGACAGGGAGAGACGCTTGCGGTCAGAGTACAGACTCAGCTATTTATACAGCACCCTTGGGGCTGTTGGGGTTAAGGGCCTTGCTCAGGGGCTCAACAGAGTAGGATTCCTCTGCCAGCCACAGGATACGAACCGGCAACTTTCCAGCCACAGGGGTAGATCCTTAGCCACAGAGCCACCGCAATGCTATATAAATATCTGGCATCTGATTACAATTACCATTGTAAATGAGAATTTGTTCTTAATTGACTGGATTGAACTGGATGAATAGTGGAATTTATGCAGGACACTACTTTATCATACATTTATACACAAATAAAGCACATTTTTTTAAAAGATAATTTTAAAAATAAAAAATGACACACCTCTACACTTACAGTACATAGCCTAGCCTAGTGTCCAAAGTGGAAATAAATTATTTTTTCAAACATATCCATATCTCAAAAATAAATTAAATAAATAAAGTTCTTTATGACTTGTCCTGCTCTAGTTCATTTGTATATTAGTAGCGAATTTATCTACAGTAAGCATTTCATCTAGCCATTACTTGAAAGAAGCAATGGTACCTCTTTAATAAACATGGCTGGGTAGACCCCCCCATGGCTCCAGAACTCCATTCAGAATAATCACCAGTTCACCGGTACATGATTGTCATTGTAAAACAAGCTAAATAGCAAAACATTGATCTTGTACTTCTGTAGATACATCAGTTACTATAAACATGCTTTGATCGGTCCTTTAATTTTGTTTTTGTATAAATCAGCAGTTTTTGATACAGTACATACTCCTCAGCTGACTTGCTATTGGAATTGCCCCCATCATTTATTACATTTGCTTAAAAATGCATATGTCTTGTGATAATCAGGTTTTCCTGAGGAATATTAGAACAGACTAAAAGCTCTGTCAAACCATAAATTATAGTCTGCTGCTATTCCAAGCTTTCTTTTCCCTTGTGTTTTTTTGTTTCACAGAGGACCAGTTTAACAAATGTCAGCCTTTCATCTCATGTGTTTTTGTGATTTTAAATGTTAGTTTTTGATGTGACTCATAATATATCATGGTTTTGCAAAATATGTTACTTTCATTATTGTACAATATACCAGGAAGATACTCATTCACTCCGCAAATAGGTTTTTGATGTAGTTTATGTGTACCTGTATATCTAATTTTAATTATTTTATTGTGTTAATGTATTGACACAATTTATACCAATTACACATCATATTAAGGTGTCACACCTGAAGAATGCTCCACAGCCAAACATTGTGTCTCTTTTCCTTTCAGTATGGAATTAAGCTTTACCTAACCTAATGAATGCTGAGATATTTAAATGCCTGGTGGATTCAACTACAGGTTAGGAGCTCCCAAATGTCATGAAGTCAAGAAAAAGTCCAGGTCCTTGTTATTGATTATAACTTCTGGAATCTCCTATGAGTTAATCACACATTTCCATAAAGGAATTCTGCGTGTTTGTTTCAACCCACCTCCAGACAGACCTGGTGTCTGTAGCCATAGTTGAATTAGAAATGGGCACTCATAATAATTGAACAAGATTGATACAGTAACTTCATTAATTACTTCAGCTTAGAGCACGAGTATTGCTGTTCCAATTGTCTTATTAATCTATCTTCTGCTGTTTGAAGACTTGTGCCAAGTTAATTTTCTCATAGGCTCATTTGCATTCTTATCCTTTTAAAGCAAATGTGCAATTAGGTCCTCATTTGTTACTTTGTTTGTTTTGCATATGTTAGTTGGTAACAAGTATTTCTCTACACTTATGAATAATTGAAATGCATGCATTCAACAAAAAGTACACTTTCTTTAATGCATTTTTGTTGTTTTTGATAAGGAATGCAGAAGTCTATTAAGGGCAACTTCAAACAGGCTGCGATTACATAGAAAACTGGACAAAGATTTGAATAAATTAATTCATAGCCTTAAGCTAAATTAGTTAGTTTTGTAGAATGCTCCTCTTATTTATCCTGTATTCACAATACTATTCAATGGTTGGTATATCTTTCCAGCTGCCTTCTTGACAGTGTAGGTGCCTGACCTGTGTCCAAGATAATGTCTGTAAAATGATAAAATAATAATTAGTTTAAACGAAGGACACATACAAAGAGAATGACATCAGCCTGGAAAAAGTCCAATAGTGGGCCACACAGATCAGTTCTATGATCATTGCTTCCCACATTCTATATCAATTATATCAACCAGTGATTTTCAAACATTTTCAGGTCACAGAAACCTGGATGTTATGGTGCTATTTGCAGACCTCCATATAAAAATTATCTTTCAATAAACCAGAAACAGTATTACTACCTTAGACAATAATGTCATGATACTGTATACTGTAAAATGTATAGTGTGCATCATTTTAACAAATAATAAAGTCACCAGCATAACAGTTTTGCAATAGAAGACTAAATAATAACATGACTATAGTAACAGAATTAAATTTGATGGATACTCCTGATGCTCCATTTCTCTGATTCACACAAATAAGTGGTAGCAAAAGGAAGGAAAGTTTGGTTTGCAATATCTGAAAAATCATGGTGTACTTTTACAGAGAACTTCAGACTGCCATTTGAAAAATTCTAATTTTAATATACTGCAATATACTGCTCCATGACTCTGAATTAAAAGAATGATGTTTTGTAAAATATTTTGTACTCTTAGGTCAAAGGTCAAGCCTAGATCAAATATCACCCCCAAATTATTCAATTTAGATTGAAATACAAGTACAGTGTCAACAACAGATGATAATTTTGAATAATTATTAATCACCAAGATGATAATTTTGCATCATCCAGTGTTTTATGTCAGAGATGCAATTAGAGAGTGCAGAAACAGCTACTCCAGTATTCCAGTTTAGTATGGATGTAGATCTGAGTATCATCGGCATAGAAATGATAATTCAGTCCATTAGATTTTAATATGTGATCAGGTTAGAACATGTAAATGATGAATAGTAGGGGGCCCTGTATTGATCCATGAGGGACACTACACTTAACGAACCCAACATCACAACTGAAACCCCAAAGGAAAACAAAGTGTCGACGATCAGTAAAGTAAGAGCTCAACCATTTAAAAACCATCTCAGAAACCCTAAACACAGTCTCAAGACAAGAAAATAAGATGTCATGATTAACAGTGTTAAAAACGACACTGCAGTCAAGGAGAAGAAGGATAGACAGAGAACCAGAATCAGCAGCCCTAAGAAGATCGTTAGTAACTTTAGAAGGGGCAGTTTCAGTGCTGTATAATTGTTTGCTAGGAAAAGGTGGCTTAATTTGCAATAGGATGTTCTAAAAGTTTTGCAAGGTAATGTAGGTTGAATATAGGGAGAAAAATGTTTAGATTGTCCAGGACCATATTAGGTTTTTCGGCACAGGGTATCTGCAGCCATTTTAAAGGCTATTGATACTACTCCAGTGTTCAATGACTCATTTACTGTGTTGAAAATGACAGGGCAGAGGGCAGAAAAACAGGACTGAAATAAAACACTAGGACTGGGATCTAATAAACAGGAGGCAGATTTCAAACGCGATACCAATTTACTAAGGTATCCAGTATCAAGCTGAGAGAAACTAGAAAGAGGAGATCCAGCAAAAATAGGCATGTAGCAAGGAGGTGTGATAGTAACATTCATGGATATTGTCAGCCTTTGAAATAAAAAAAGTTGCAAAGTTGGGATGGAGCATATAAAGTAGTAGATCAGTTTGGCGTAAGAAAAACAATCTTAGATTGTTACGGTTGTTTTCACTGATGTGGGACAAGTAGCTGGATCTAGCAGACTCCATTTCATCCCTGTATTCAATCAAGTGTTCCTTCCAAGACTGAGATGTACATTCAAGCCACAAAGACACCACCTACATTCTAGTTTGCAAGAGACTGCCTTCATTAAGTGCAATTGGTACCATGGTGAAGAGCAAGTGTAGCAGATGGCTTGAGCTTTAAGAGAAGCTAAGGTATCAAGAGCAGTTAAAAGAGAGCTACAGTATTAAACACTTGTACCTTGACTTCCAGACAAGTGTTAAACTTAAAAAGGAAAGTCAATAATGATGAAGACAGAGCAGAATCAGCAAACTTAGTCTGGTCTACCGAATACCAGTTGCAAAAATTTGAAAAAAGATGCTGTTAGACAGAGAAATACTCTCAACTTACTTTTAATACACCAACTTATTACACCCACAAAAGCCGGATGCTTTTCTGCAATGGTGTGCACTTCTCTTGCTATCCCTATTGTCTTATTCACTAGATGCAAAGCTTCAAATGACTTATTATTTATTGTAGCTCTTGATTGCATTAATCTTTGATTTCTTTCAGCTTGTTGAGCTTAGATGTATCATATCCTTGCCAACCACATAAATCTAGAACTCTTTTGTCTGTTATAAGCTAGCTGTTTTGCATACAGTGCAAAAAGCATCAGGAATATCCTTAGGCCCTGTCCATATAAAGCTGAAAGAGAGAAAGCTTACATTGTCCTTTATTTTAAAGGCCCTCTTACTGTTTTCAGGCTTATATGGTGACTCATGACTATGCTAATTCATTTTAAACACTTCTGGATGGTATTTTATCTGTTTCATCACCTGTTTTTGTCCTTAAGGTGTAAACACTGCCACACACATTTCATTGCAGGTTATCCAAGGTCGAAGTGGTTGTCTCAGCAATGGGAACACTGCAGGTTTTTTTTTTTCCACAGATTCCTTTCAGCTGATACAAGGGGTATGATTTATCACAAAATGTAATGCAATTGATTGCATTTTGAGAGGACAGTATAAAGCACAAAAACAACCTCACATAGACCAAAGTTAATGAAATAAAACAGATGACCAACTCCACCTGTAAAGGATCCTATTGTACTGTATATTCTGATTCTACACACCAAGAACCCATATGATACATCTCCCAAACTTGAATATACTAGTTTGCAATTGTTTTGTTTTCCTAAAGTTTTTACTTTGAATAAGCATTCCCAAATATTTAAATCATGTTTGCAACACCCCTACTATGTTTTGTCATGATTTTATCAGGATTTCACTGTGGTTTATTAAACGTAACTAAACCTATGGCATTATACTGTATACCTCATAAAACTTGAGTTGCATACAGAGTGACCTTGATCTTCTATTTCAAAGATACAGATATAACTAACCTCTGTGGCATCTGCTTAATCTCCATTAGTTCCAGTGAGTACATTACACCTGCCCTAAAAAATAGCCTTCATTGGCTCAGTCTTTCAAATTTGATTTCAGAGACTTCTTGCTAACTCCCTGCATTACCTAAGGCCTCAATGCATTTCTGATAGGATATGGGAATATTCACCTTTTCCAATATGTTCTTAAGTATTAAAAAGTCTTTCACCTATTTTGTTTGCATAATTACTGCTTGCAAATTGTCTTCTTTTTGTAATTCTCTTAAAATTGGAGAAAACTTTTAAAATTCTTTACTGTTATATTTCATCCTAACAGCGCACTTCACATTTTTATATTTTCTGCATATTTCTTGTAAAACACTTTGAGATGTCTTTTGGTTGAATGGTACAGTACATCTATTTTTTGTCTATAACACAAGTAATAAATCCGAACCTGTTTAGTAAAGCTATATGTATATTGTATTTTTCTATTTCTACAAATTATTCTACAGATGTTTCTGTACTTTATTTCAATGTCTCAGTGGGGACAAAAAAATAATTATACAATTCGAAGTTTTAATCCCATTCCTTAGGATTTATTTTAAAATGTAATGTGCAGTGGTCTCATATACTCTAAGACCACACTCAACAAAAAACACACTTTTTATAGGCCTTAGTTTTACATTCAAAAGTCAGACTGAAGGCTACAGACTAGCCTTCTTATACTTGACTTTCTTCACATATTAAACTCAATGGAATGGCATGCTTGACCTTTAATTCACAGCCCTATGCCACAGCCCCAGAAACTTAAAGCCAATTAAACAAAAGTAAAACGCAGAATGTGCCTCTAGTGTGTGAAAATTATGGAATCTCTGTTTTTGCCCTTGCCCTGTATGAGTTATTTTTCTAGTATGAAACTAAACTTTTTTGTTTGTCATTTGTATTTTTTTTTTCTTTAATAAGATCCAAATGGCATACAGCAAACTGTGTTTAACTTGTGCTCCCTTGATCCTTGTCAACAGCAGATTCCCAAGAGAAGAGCTAAAAATTTATCTCTCACCATTGGTTTGGCCTGTCCTCCTGGTATGCAGTCAGTTTACATTGAGAATTTCAACATGACCCTCCCAACTCATGCTCATGCTTTCTGGTAGTTTTAAACAATGAAATATAATGGGACTTGCCTTCTCTTTTTCATCATAATCATATTTAGATATCATATTAACATATCATTAAATTCCATGTTAAGTGTACTTTTTTATTTTTTGCAAAGTGAAACTTAGCTTGCTATATTTTATAGATATGTCAGCAATATGTATTTGTTTCCTTTTGCTTGGAGACAAAGAGAGGAAGCACCAGTGTCTGCATTCACCATTGCTAATTCCCTGTTTTCTTTTAGACCATTTTGGACATAACCCCACAGCCATGACCCCGTGCTCTTTGAGAGGAAAGTGTGAAATTGGCAAGTAAAATGTTTTACTGCTCAAATGATGGAGACAGCCCAGGCTCCTAATTTGTCACTGAACATAGCAGACAGGGGTCAGAGGATGTCTAAGGCTGACACAAGTTTCATTCCATAAAGCACTTGGTAGCTGCATTGAAGTGTAAACACTGAAACAAACACATCTCCATATACTGTTGAGGAGATAAGAAGCTAAACGTGTGCTAAAGTATAAAAAATCAGTATAAACTGAATTTTATAAATAATACATCATGAAAATGTGAAATCCTTCTTGTAAGTGTATGGATTGTATTTAAATTTTGTTCTGAGTTGTATATACTGTAGATTAGCTACAGTCTTGTTCAGGAGATGGTGGTTGATCAAGCAGACCAAGGAGAATAAGTCAAAGCATGTTTTATGTCTACTCTGCCATTAAATATTTGTTAAGGAAACTAAAAAAACAAAGTATATTCAATAAGACAATTGACATTTGTCTTGTTCAGGCCAAAAAGCGGATCAGACAAATTTTCTCTTTCTGCAAGATAAACCTGGAACTGTAAATCTTCCAGTAACACAGTACCACACAGTGCTAGTTATACTATCGCACAATATAAAAAAAAAATGTCAGAAACTTGCAATGGCCACTTTATCTTCTAGTTCAGTCCAGTTAAACATCTGTGGAATTAATTCAATAATGTCATGACCAAGAGATAATTGTGAGTTGCCTGCCTTCCTAAACTGGATGGAGCTGCACAGGAAGACTGATAGAACATCCCACAGCAATCTGTCCAGAGGTTGATCAGGTTCTTGCATTAGTGCTACAAGATCGCATCAGTTGTCTAGGAAGTCAGAACTAATACTATATTTGTAGTACTTTGATTTTTCACCATTATACTGAAAACTGTTGTTTGATGGCTGTTTAATATGTATTTTTGATCACATTACCTGTGGTTTTATTTGATATCTATGTTTAATTGATTGAATAAAGAACTGATTAAATACTGTACATTAGATAAAGTGTTGTGTGCAAGAGGACTCATGTGAGCCATTATGGTGACTAGGTAATGCCTTAATAATAATGAATAGATAATGAATACCTGAATAATATTGAATTATTGGGCTGGCTTTTTCCAAAGAACCATACTTTAATATTACATTTAATTATTATATGATTTATTGTAATATAATAATTAAATAAGAACTTTATTCTTATGATTTGACCAGTTTGACATTTTTGTTCCTACAATTATTATGTACTAAAGTTTGAACTTTTATTTAAGAAAACAACTAGTGTGAAAAGACATGTACAATGTCAAAAATGTCAAAATTAACGTTTTCCATCTGTTCCATCTAAATGAAAGAAACTTTATACTGTAGTACATTGGCTTCCATTTCCATTTCAAAATGAAAAGACCATATTGTACTCTTTTCTTATTTGTTGCTCTAAGTTACAAGAGTGGTAGTAACATGATAATATCCTAAGGTGTATTCTTATATACACTTCACTGTGTTATTTATATCAGCATAGTAACACCTAATTTTCCATGAGGGTACATCTATTTTGGTCTATAACACAAGTAATAAATCCGACCTTGTTTAGTAAAGCTATTCAATGTTTGGAATGTTTAAAGTTTGGAAGCAACTTGGCAGTTTGTAACAGCTACAGTTTATTCCTCCGTACTGAATCTCAATGGGTCACAGAGCATTTTTTACAATATCTTTTTAATTATGAGTGCTTGAGAACAGAGAAATAACAAAATGTAATATAATAATCCTAGGCTATTTACTAACATTGCTAAATACCACCACTCCTCTCTCTAGGAACTGGAATTTGCCCTACAGTTAAAAAGAGTTTTATGACCAAAATGAGAACATTTGCCTGGGATATTAGTCATAGGTTACACCAATATAGACTGGGTTGAAAAGATATTGTAATAAACTTTTGTATTTACTCATGTTAACCAAGTATATTTCTATGTTGTTGTGGATAGTCAGAAATCATCAAAAAGGTAAAACTTTCAACTGGGAATTGTACTCACTTTATTATAGGACTCATGGACATGTTGTCACGTCCCATGAAAAGTATTGTTCCTGGAGAGACATTTTATCAGAATCTCCCATCAGACATGAAATTGATTACCTTTCATTTTATTAATTTGATTAAATTCAATCTGCCCTGCATATTGTCTTGTATTGTATCATTTGCATTTAAAACATTAAATATACAGCATTGCGCTGTAGATAAAAGTGGTTTAAAATATCAACATGGCATTAGCATCTATACTACATACAGTATACACTGTCTGGTACAGACAATGTGTAAACTCTTTATTGCTGTACAAGATGCCTCAATATATGTACCATAGACAATAGCCATCATTCACTCATGCATTTCATTACAATAAATACACAACCAGAGAAAGAGGTATTTTCATTCTGGACTTGTAAAAATGATATAATCACCAGTAGGCTGATTCCATGATCTTGAAATCTAATATGGAAGATTCTCTTTGTAGACTCATTGTTATGTACAAATTTCCATTAACACACCATTGAAAGCTTGTTACCTATGGAGATGCACTGTTGAGTTGCTGTTGGGCCTTCCCTTTTGATATTGATACACAAACCTTTATCAGTGGCACAAACTGGCTCCAGAAAAGGCGAGTTACAGTATATGACTGAAATTACACTTAACCTATGGAATATGACCTTTCCATAACTGAAGATGCTGTCCCTTATATAATAATAAGCAAGTGACTTCTCTGTAACCTGAGAAGTGGTCTCTGAGTTGTTTTTTTTTCCTTCTACGACTGAATAATGCCACCCCCTTGTGGCTCAACACAGTATGAACAGTGTGACTATTAGAACTCTGTCACATATCCCTCCAAACAACCCTCTCCAACAGATGTCACTAAAGCCATCGTTAAATAATGTTCCCTGGATTACCATTCTAAGAGCCAACTGAGATGTTCAATAGTCGTCTTCAGAGTTGTAGTGTAAGGAACCATTGGTTTACCCTAGCATTTTACTCACTATTGACTCACCCAAGCAAGTGGTGCATGGTCTATAACTAAAATCATTTATCTGGGTATCCAGGCAGTAAAAGTAAAACTACACACAGTAAATCTTACGGCATGTTGTATTAAAAAAATACAACATGAACAGCATTGCCTTATTTATTGATTCATCTACCTGACTTGAAAACCAAAGATCATGTACAACACCTGCTTCTAGGTTTCCTCGGGTATTTCTGCATTTATTCTAGTAGCAACATTATCTAAAAGATTAACTTGTACTGTACATACCTTTCAAGCTCCTGTTTCCCAAATAGCTCATGAAAGGCATCTTTAGATACCTGCATGAGCAGGGAGAAGCAGCTCTTCATCAATTGTAAGTTGCATTTTAGTTTTGGATCTTTGGCAAGTCCCTAACAATGACACCCTTAAAGCTCAAAGCATTTGTGTAAGTGGTATAGTGAAGAAATAGGTTTTGCCCTACAATTTCTTTTTTTGTCTTATAAAATCACAGATTTTCTCTTGAGAGCAGGAAGTTTGGCCTGTATCTACTGAAGACTTTGAAGGATCCATTGCTTTGTTGCACATGTATGCTTTTGTAATACACAGCCCTTTTGAATCACCTAGTTTGCACAGTATGTCTCCCTGTCATTCAGACCACCATTGCATTTTCTCAGAAGCACAAAAAATCAGTCCATTGAAGTTGGCTTTTCTTAACAGTTGTTTCACAGGGCTGAAACTAGTCACAGCTGCCAATGTTCATTTTCAAAGGCTCAGATTAGAGTCATTGACCAAATAAGAACATTCTAGTTCAGCTAATTAGTAGGAAGTAGGCGTGGCTTGGCCATAGAAAAGTTGTTAGCAGTGTTTAAAGCTTATACTGGCAATCAGTCTCTCAAACTCTGGAACCAGTCTACAATGTGGTGGTTGGGAACTTCTGTTTAGTCAAGTGTTGTTACATACTTGGCATTTCCCTGACTTATTTGCTATTGAGACATGGGATATACATCAGTTTTGAAGATCTTATTTTATTTCCTAAAGTTGTTTCTAAAACATAAAGCCCCATCTGGTTTAGGAATTTCCACACCCAGGCACTGTGGTTATAATGTCGCTATTAGTTCTATTGAGTTTTTCTATATGTTCTCAGACTATAAGCAGGATCTAAGCCATACAGTCCTTCTGGTGTTTTCAATAGTTCTCAGGCAATGTCCAGAATCCCTCTAGGGTTGCTCTCAAAGAAGTAAAACTTTGTCACAATTACACTAAGGGGGTAATCAAAAAATAAGAAAAAAACATAATTTTCCTTACACACTCCAAATATGCATGTATTGTATTGTATTGCATGACAAGTTTATCTAAGACACATTTTAGCTCATTATACCTCCTTATTATATGTGCAAACATTTTCACAAGTCATATAATTAGAAAGTTTTTTGTGAATAGCAAAATTTAGAAAAATGCACTTTACAAATGGAAAAGGACTCACTTCATCCACCACAACTGTGTGGTGTTTCACTAGTTCATTCATATTTTGGGATGAGTGTTCTGAATAGGGTGATGTAACGTAAAGTATACAGGATACAAGGGATCTTTATAAAAAATACTTCTTAATGTATATCAATGACTAGATCCGGGTGTAGTTAGAAGATTAGTCAAGATGATAGCAAAATATGAAGTATTTTTTAAACAAAAGCTTGTGCGAATTTTTAATTTTAGTCTTGCACTTTCACTTGCTTATCTATCTTATCTATTAAGGACTCTTTGCATACATCTTTGTTCATGTGTATCTTTTCTTGCACTCAGGGTTACTAGACCTTAGCTTTTTCGTATTTCTTCTGTTACGAGCCTAAAAGGAGAACCCTGTGCAGGTTGGTCTCGTTAGGAAAATGGAGAAAGTGAACAATTCCAAAAGGGCTAGGCAGAGTCGGTATCCAAAGCAGTCACTAAGAGTCCAAGGCATATCGCTAGTAGCAGGCGAGCTCAGTAGACAGAGAAGACTGTACAATAACATCAAGTGCCGAGGTGTGGACTGAGACGGGTTTAAACAGCAGGTCAGGCGTGGATTGTTAATTGTTAATTAACGATATCCCGGTGTGCCTGTAACTGCTCCTGCATCTCTTGCACTACCCACAAGGCTCCAACTCCATAATCTCCTCTGGCTTGCTGGCCTTTCTAGCACAGGAGGAAGACTCGGAGATTCAAAAACTGTAAGCCCTCTCCTAGCCAGGACAGGAGTCATATTCTCCCTCTCTGGAACTCTGGAACAATAATAGACACATTCTCTCCTCTCTGTCCTTCCCCCTTTTTCCTTACCCTACCCTCCACTGTCCCTGATCCTTCTTCTTTATCCCTTTCTGTCATTTCTGTTCAAACATTCAACACACCTCAACTTCAGTTCCAGCCTATTTCGGTAGTTTTATTGCGTCAATGTTAAGGTTTTCTTTTTTTTTCATTTTTGGGGATCTTGTTCACCTTGATCTTATGGCCAGGCTGTAAATTCCTCAGTCAGGCAACATCAAATCTTGAAATATTAAATATGTTATACCTATAAATCTTGTTGATATTTTTTGACAGAACTACAGTAAAGAGAATTAGCAAAGACTAAAAGAAGAAAACTAAATTAAAAAAGATCAAATTCAAGGCTGAGTAAATACCTGGCAGATAACATTTAAGGTAGACAAGATGCATGTAGTAAAACATAAATACATTAGAAATGCAGAAATAAATGGGAAATGCTGAAGTCTGAGGTATTAGACACGATGTTGACACATCACTTGCATCTACAATAGATAATCTGGGGAAGCAATAAAAAGGCAAAAAAATAGGATATATAGTTAAAACTGTAAAATTTAAATAAAAGGATTTTATTTTGAAATTGGACATTGCACTAGTGAGACCTGATTTAGAATGTAACATACAATAGAGGTCACCATGCTACCAAAAAGATAATACAGCTCTCCAATCAATCCACAGAAGAGCCACTAATTACATTCTTAGCCTTTAAGGAATTTCCTACACTGACCTGACACTGGCTAAAAGAGCTGAACTTTTTTTATTCTCCTAGTTTGAGAACTACAGGGGAACCTGATCCAAATATTAAAAATCTTCAAAGGCATTGACAAAGCCAAACCCAGACAACAACAGTGAAATAAAACTGGAAGACAAAGTTGAAAACTACAGTATGTGATAGTGTTTTTGAAGCCAATAATCAATGATGAGATCAATTATCTACAACCAAATCGACTATGTGGACCAAATATTCTCCTTCCTTTTGTAAGCATTCGTTTTACACACCCCTTATCTCTAACTTACATATGCTAATGCTAATAGCATTTTAACCTTTTCTGTGAACCTTTTCTGCTGTTTGTTTTTTTTGTCTGTCACTGGTGTCAGTGGGCGGTAACATGTATTCTGTTTCATGGGGAGGATGTGACATGACTTTCTTCATCTTATTGAATGCATCCTCTGCATAGTTTTTGCATAATTGTTGACCTTGATGTGCCATTTTTCACAAATTGTGCAAGACTAATTGTCTTATCATAGAACTAAATACCATTCCAAGTTTGTGTTTTCCTTTAATACTGATACTCCCACACAATGTAACATAGGGCCAGCTCATCACAAATAAATTACATCCCAAATAATAAAATACTGTTTTTTAAATATGGTAAGGCCATTTGTAACAGACCTCTAATGTATACATGTACACTATTTATATGTGGTGTACATTTCTGCATATTGGGGAAAAAAACTGACTGGGACTGGGATTTATTTCAAAATGAGTTAGTACCAGTCAAAACATTCCACTTTGTCACAGCATTATAAACACATGTAGTGCTTTAACTGCTTCTTTGCTGATTGGGTCCTATTAAACTTATGAGTTTACATGAGTTTATTTCATGTTGTGTGGATATATTAGGATACATTGTCCTTTATTTGATCCATAGGTTTAGATATTGGATCAGTGCTTAAATTGTGTAGAATTGAGGGCATACATTCTGCTAAATGAATATTTCACAACAAAGAGAACATGCCTGTAGAAGCAAAAAATAAAGATTTTGCTACAATTAAAAAAAAGACTAAACAAATGAATGCTGCTAATGCCATGATTTGTAAACTGACAAGTCAGCTGTGAGAAAGTGGGTAAAGGATTAAAAGAAACTCAGAAACATTTAATTCCTCTGTGTGTAAACGTCTTTACACATTTTGGGAGTCTCCACTGGTGAAGTTCTGAAAGTTAGTGTTTTCCCACTTGTCCAGTATTCTAAATAGGGTTATTCCCTATGCAAATTTGCACTAACACTCTAGATGATATTAGTGATTCTCACACTGGCAGAAAAAGATTTGATTGGTTGGTTTGACTGAAACTAAAATGTACTTGGCACTGTTTTGGGAACATCAGTATTCTCTGCCATCACCTAAAGTACTGAATGAATGCAGTCTTTATATTGCAAATGAAAGTTCATCCAGTAGCACCCTAAATCAAATACTAGCTTTCTGCGTTGCATACATGCATTTGTTTTTCTCCTTCAAATGGGAAATAGTTAAAATTTGAAAAATAGTTAGGTGTGGAAGTTACTATCAACAATATTATGAATTCTGTTGACACACTGTAGCTTTTTGTTATGGAAATGTTGGTATACTGTACATATCTTCTCTATCCACTTATCTGTGTAACCACCCAGCAATTATCAGTAAGCTGCTTATCTTGGTGAGGGATACGGCAAGTCAGAGCTTATCCCAGAGGAATAGGGCACAAGGCAACACTGAAAGCATATCAGAGCACATTGACTCTAGCCATGGAGGGAAGACCAATCATTAACAGAGCCTTATTGAATGACTCCTGAGGTTTGAATTAAGCACATGATCCTGTAGCTGTGAAGAAGCAGCACTAATTGCTACAGTATGCCACCCAATTCAGCAATTCAGTTTAGAATTTCTAAACCTGTTCTCTCTCAAAAGCTATCAGCTGCATATTGTTTTATTGCAGAAACCTTGTTGTTCTGAATGTTACATTATTTTGTTTTCATTGCACTGTATTTTAAGGATATTTGGTTTCCTCTTTGCAATACTGTTCTTTAGGTCTTAGCCTTAGTTCATAGTTGCATAGTTCCTTTTCAGTTACACACCATTTTTTGGTCCCCCTGAACTCTAAAACCAGCTACTTACTTCCACCTTTTACTCTTTTTGGTGAAAATTTAAGTTTTTCTCTCTATATTAGAATTCTTACACCATTTGTGCTTATTTTATATAGTATTCACTGATATGACTTTTGAACATTTTTAAATTGCATTATTTTAATCTGAAATTGCCAAATATTGTTTTTATCATACCTCCACAATTTGAAATCGCTAGTTGTTTAAGGCTCATCTATTTGGCAACACTTCTTGTAGCTGCATGGGAAGAATTTCGAAGACCTGTAGCCGTGCTCATCTGCCACATCTACCATTCATCTTCTACATCTTTTGACATGCTTCAGGCTACATAGTTCCTGATAGGAGTGTTAGAGCCAATCAGAAGTGTGTCTCATCTTTCACAATACCTTTATAAGACTGCAGTAATCCAATCACTGTTGTGCCAAAAGCCAAAAGAATGACAACCACACAGCCCCAAGCAGTCCAGCAAATTATGTACAGTATTACAGCATGAGGAATCTTGGTCCCAGTGAACTAATAACATTTCCTAGGGTTTAATCAGAGACATTTTGGCCATAGTGACTAATGTGCCCTCTAACTGTAATCTGAAGTCTCTTAACCACATCCTAGAGTCATGCTACCTCTTGGAACAGACACCTGGACCAGACATCTGTGACCTGACACCCAGATCTTTCTGACCATAATCAGATTTCAAACCTGCAAATGAAAACCATAACCTAAATCATAAACCATTAAACAGAGATTACCATGAATCATAGCCATAAGGTGACCACACACCAGAAACCAGGGAAACTATCAGCACCATACTGAAGCCATGGCTCTTTTTCCACAGGTGACCAATCACCAGGAGTGTACACAGCAACTACCTCAATGCAGCCCAAGGACAGGTTTCTATACACCCAACCAGCACACTTAGAAGGTAACCCCTGAAGCTGCCTTTACACATGTTGTGGAATTAGGGACCAGTCAACCATTGGGTCAGGAAGCCCTGACAACCCAAACCACATCCAGGTTTTGTAACCAGATAACCATTAACTACAGTATGCTCCTCTTGGGGAAAGTAACAGTTTCTCTCTCAATCCTATCCAGCTCTTATAACCTTAAACATTGATAACCACTAGAAAACTTAACCTTTAATAAACACTAGTAATAGTGTAACCCTACCTGACTGATCCTGTTTGGCTAGGGACAATAACCATAAGCTATACTTGCTCCATCTCCATGTAGTCTTAAGGCAAGAAGACTGGAGCTCCTAACTTTTGGAGTTTTTCTCCAAAAAGCCTTTAATTGCCTAACCTTTTGGAGTTAACCTAATGTGGTGAGTTAACATTTGCTTCTGTTGATTCTGGTCTTCTCTTCCATATTGAAGTCCACTAATTCCTTGCTCTCTGGGTAGTGTTTTAGGCATATCCCTCATATCCCTTAGGACAGCCAACCATACTCCTCCTTTCATCCTAATAAGTCGTGTCTTAACCCATTTAACTCTCCACAACCAAGAGACAGCTGCCAACTTTCTATGAGGGAGATTCTCTCCAAGCCAGAGACTGATGTTTATGGGCACCCTCTGTGTGTGTGTTCTTCCTCTGTGTTTCTCATTGTGTATCTGTCCGTGTCTCAACTATATTTAAAGACACCACAAAATGAGTGACAGCTGAAGCAGGCTGCTATGCTGCTGCCACTTGCAAATGCATGCACTTAGCCCCTGTGCACTCATTTGTACCAATCTGTTCAAATATCCCTTTGTTACTTAAACTTTAATATGGTTCTCACATTGCCCCAATCACCCACAACTCCCATTACATGTTACACGTGGAAATCCACAAAACTGTTTTATTTTTTCAGTATAGACAATAACTTAATGTAAGATATCAATCCATATACACATTGATTTAATTGTAATGCACATCAGAAAGACTCATACTGTATCTTCACCAAGGCATTGAAAATGAGATGCTTTACATTAGTTGCCCATTTCTTCTTGATTCAGTACTATACCAGCTTTTGCATTGATCCACTACAGCATTAAACCGAAATACATCACACTATGTATACTTTTGTTGCAAAACCTGTACGAAAAATGATAATCAAAATGAATACAGTTAGGGTTTCACAGAGCTGTGCTGGATAATCTTGCAGTACAGTCGTGTTGTAATAAAAATTGTTTGCTTGTTTTGCATTACTCAATAAAATTTCTAGCAGTTCTGGTTTACCTACATACTTCAGATTTTACCTTCTTGGGCCTTCTTATCAATACAATATATTTGATCAAATGCATTTAGCAATTCTGTGGCAATTCCTTATTAGGTTTAGACCTACATTTTTTCTCTGTTTCACCAGCCACCCAGTTGTCTTTTCTGTGTATGTTACGCTCATTATTTTCCAAATACCAGCTTCGATAAGCTTTATCATACTAACATGTTCAGCTGAAGCATAACTCAAATAACTCTTATGTAAATGCCAATGTCCAAATAGCAATTCCTTTGGCTCTCCACATCATGACAGCTTCTCTGAGATGTTTAATTTAAACAAATTCAAAGAAAATCCACATATTCAGTTGTATTTCCTTTTTAGTTGCTCAACAGGTCTTGATATACTATAAAATTAATACAATTTGATCGGGTTACTGGTATGTAAACGCTAACTTTTTTAAAGTACAAAAGATTTTAATTCTTAATTGAAAATCAAGAACAGCATACCAAGGGCTTTTGAAATCTTGCTGTTGATCTAAAATGACCATCTATTCAGATGTTTACAACTTTCTGAAGGCTATAACTTATTGAAATTCCCATATTTATGTCAAATTCAAATTCTTGTTTCAAATCAAGCAGAGAAGTGATAAACTGGGTTTATGGAAAAATATTTGGGGTGAACACTGTGTAGTCCAGATTGTGGGAGACTATGGTAGAATTTGTCCAAAAAAAGGACAATAAATGGAGAAACCAGTGGAGCACATAAAAGAAACCATGGAGCAGATATATAGAGGTAAATGAATAATTTATCTGCAGTATATACAGCTTTATATTCATATTGAATTTGTACCACACAAATGATTCCCAAAAGACAACATCTGCAACCTGCGGTGAAACATGCACTGCAGATGTACAGTTAGTATTGCTTCCAACATTGGACACACATTTTACTACCTTGTACTGTAGCTTTCAGTAGAATCCCTGTTGATCAAGTCTATTGATGGCAAATGTTAATCAATGCCATGAATTTTCTTACATTATGTTCAATAACATACTAGTGCAACTATTACAAAAAGGCTTTTGTCACTTGTAATTTTGTAAAAACAATTTCCAGTTCTAGGTTTCTATACTCAGGATATACAGTATAGTGAAGTGAGCCTAATGATGATAGCAACCACTTTACTTCTTCACATGGGGATTTTCAATTACAGTGCCCTTAGGCTTCTGTCCATGAACCAAGTGGATTTAGCAAAGAAATGTTCTGTAATGATATCCACACATTATAATCAAAAATCTCTGAGTGCATTAAGCCATGTTGTGTTATTTGAATATGCTCGGTGATTTCAGTACTCATCTGCACCAGGAAGAGTCCCATTATAGGTTTTCAAGTAAAAACTCCAGGCAAAGTGAATGTTTTTCACTTGTTTTGTATTGCTCTAGCTTTAAACCAATGAATGTATGAGAAGATAGTTTGTAGGCTAAAGCTCACATTTTCTAAAATAAGACTAAATATTTCCTCTACTTTGTCACAACAACCTTTGTACATAGAAAGAACAACAACATAGTAGTATTACATGGTATTACAGTATTTAGAAGTCAAAGCCATTCTTTCATACTGTATGTCATGCTACCTTTCCCCCAGAAGTAACATAGTTTTTTGTTTGTAACCTATTTCCTAGATCTTTCCATAATATACTTGTGTAATATTTTTTGATCTGGTTCTAAAATAATCATTTTCCAAAGCTTTTTCCTCCAATACAATTTTTCAGCTTTTACTGTCCTTGAATAAACATCTCATACTGTATTTAATTTTCTATGAATTTTTTCTCAGTATACTTCATAAAATACAGTACACTCACCCCCAAGACGAAATGCTTTATCTACAGGCATTCTTAGGCCAGAACCCAAAGAGTGACTTACTTCACTGGAAATCTTGGACCACCCTTGGTTTTATTTAGTTACTCATGATTCCAATTCAGGTTATGGTGCAAATGACAAGGAGGCTTCTGATCAAATAACATCAGATGGAAGAAGATTTTGATATATGTCTCAGTTTAGCAGCATAACTATTAAACATGGCTTTTTTGGCAGAGGAAAAAAACAGAAACTTAAAATGAAGCAATTTGTTTTCACCCATTTAATGGAATTCTTTATCAGCCTATCTTGGCAGCAGAGGCAGTGGTAGTTTCTTCATTGATCTTTAAGAAGTAAAATAACTTGTAGACATATACTGTACAGTATGTACATATATTGATCACAGGAATGTACTGTATATTTTTAGAATTGATTGTGTTAAATTTGCGAATTGGTGTGTGGTGTGAGTAAAATTGAATGTGTAACACTTGAGAAATGTTGTGTAGCATGATCATGTATTTTAGCTTATAGAGTATATTGTACATGTAAGAGCCTGAACAGCATAAATAACCATCTGGAGTTAAGTAGATCCCCTTGGCTTCCAGTTAAGCTAACGTAAGACATATTGGTCCTTCAGAAAGGTTCAAATAGTTACAGTAGCATGGGTTTCCAAGTCTATTAACAGCATCATTGTATCATGATTCTCATTTTTAATAATATACTGTATGAGAATTTTGAAGAATGAAATTAAATATGACAAGTTGAAAAACCGAAGGGACCTCTTATTTCACATTGAAGAAACTAGGGCTTCCTTTTTGATGTTTATATTTTTTAAGTGAACAGAATATAATAAATAATCACAAACCTTTTAAAGCCAATCATTTGGAGTCAGCCACCTTAAGACATTCCAAGCCACTGCAAGACAAAGCCATTTCTCTGTCTGTGCATGCAGGTGTTTACAGTTTATTATACTGTAAACACTTTAAACTGAAACAGTGATAAAATCTGCTTTATATTAATCCCATCTATGCATCTGATTATAATAGAATGTGATGAGTAAGTGCTTGCCTCTGTGACTTCTATTAACTAGAGTTTCTGGTAATCTTGCAAAGCCTACTGTATTCCCACAGACCTATTCATTTTGTAATAATAAATGTAAGGTAACATTTGTGTTCTTACCTTGTGGTATGGTTGGGCATACCCTGTTGGGAAGCCATCTCTGTTAATCTTTTCTTTAGTTTTCCTCATGTTCAGGTTCAGCTTTAGTATGGCTACTGCCAGAGCCATAGCATGAGGTAGGGGAGTTTGTCACTACCCAGGTGATTTATGTAGGTTAATAGAGCTCAATATTTGTTTTCCAAAGATGTGTTAATTTAGAACGATTAATCATATAACGTAACCAGATTTGTTGTTTTCTTTATGATGAATCCATTTGATCTTTATTAGCATTACTGTAGAACCAAAGTCACATAGTATAGAATACCTTGGTGCCTTCCACCTAGGGGATTAGGATATTAAAAACCCTATTTCTTTGGGGGGATTTTGATATATGACTAAAAAGAGTACATAATGAATTCCATTCATCATGTTACATTTACTTCATTGATGTTACATCATTAATATAACGACCTTTACAAATGAGAGGACATCTGGCCCATGTAACCTATAGGGTAGTTAGTAGCTGATTCATCCAAGAAGAATTCATCCCACTGTTTCTTGAATAAATTCAAGATATTCAACAACATAGCTTGATAATGTATTCCTTATTCCCAAAACTATTTACATAAAGACGTGCTTCCTGTTGTCGGTTTTAAATGCACTTTCAAATAGTTTTTACTTGTGTTCATGATTCACTGTCGATTCTGAAGACGTTCAATGGGTTAACTTTGTCAGTACCTTTAAGGATTTTGAATACTTGTAATATTTTCCCTCGTAGTCAACATCTTTGACAACCCAAATTAGAAACTGAGTGGAAATACTAGAGGACATAAAGCATATACTTTTTTAATTCAATTCCCCTTAAAAACACTGATCCTCTTTAATTTGGATGTCCACCGCAAATTACAACAGGCAAGGTGATATTTTCCCATTGCAGTAGTTACTAGTAGTTATAAGTTATAGAACATATAGTTTATATTACACCTTTAAATTCTCTTGAACTTAAAACTTTGATTGTGATTCACAAATTACCAAGCTTTTATTGCTGGAAATGACAAAAAAGGGTTTAATTATTTTTAAAAATGTGATTTTTTTCCACCAATCTGCTAACACAACTGCTGGTTTTCAAAACACTTGGTAACAGGAGATGTCTTGGTAAAAGCAAATTTTTCATAATCTAAAGGACAGATTTATAGACTTGAAATGCTTACTTCCATATTTTATTCATGCATTACTGACTACCATCTACCATAAGACTACAGTATATTGCTGATTTTACTAGAATATGCTCATTACAGTCTTCATCATACCTGCTTTACATATTTGCCTAGAGAACAAACCTTTTGTCTAAAACCAATTAGTACGATAAAGACAAGAATATCGAAAATTACATAATTCATAAGAATTGACTCTGCGTGTAATGAATTGGACAGTTGCATTCCTATCCGAGTTTCACACTTTGCTATGGTAACTTTCGTATTCACAGAAGAGATGAGATTCTTTTCATTATTTTCTATTAGGTATGGCAGTCGCTTCATTTTAACAGACTTCTTAAAGGAGTTGCAGAATGTGTGTGGCCCAGCACAGAAACATGTCATAAGGTCACTGAAACAGTCTCATGGAATGCCCTCTGTTGCAGACTGGTGCTTTCTTTTCTGCAATTATCTAATGGATTGTCTGCCTCTTTTATATGAAATGTAAATCTTTTTTTCTACCCATGTAGACTGCTTTTTTTTTGTATGTGTGCACCACTGACATGCTGTAAATGGTTAAAATTGGCTACAGAGAACAGAGAAGTGCCAGTTTCAGGTGAAGTGACAATGCTATTGTGCTGGAGAAAAGCTCACAAAAAAAGCTGTTTACAGTCAAACTCAATAGGTCTTGAGAAATCATTTCATTTAAGCTTCAATTCTAAGGGAAAAACTAAAATTCCAGACATTGTTTTAATGAAAACACCAGTGTCATGAGAAAATATTCACTAGCTTGTGCTATTTACATAACTAATAACCCTGTAACAGGATTATAAAGTCTCAATAGCAATAGCCCAGCTGCTGTACTGTGTGCTGTTTCTGCTTTGGCTATGAATTGTCACGGGATACCGAAGCACAGGAATTTGTTGATAGATAGTGTTTGGAGGCTCATTCTTCTGAAACAAAGTTATAATATCACCTGTTCCCTTTTCAGACAGTTTAAGATTACACATGAAAGACATGTTCTATAAATTTTTTGGATTATTTAAACATTTTATTTCTTACACCAGAGTTTCTTTTTTAAAAGTCAATTAATGAATCTGGGTATAGTCAAAAAAGAATAATAACAACATGTCACCCATCAATCATATTTAAAATTAATCGAAAAAGCACAAAAGCATAAAGTATTAGAAAGACAAGTATGCGACAACAAATATTTCACAAATACATTTTAATATTTTATTCTAAAGTAATAAAGTTGGTATAATGACACTTCAGAGTGTACAATTGTGGTTCTATATACTGTATAAAAACCACAGGTTATGGTACTTATCTGCTATTTTATTAGGCTCTATTAATCACTAATTTGTACACTCTTTCTCTTAATTTGGAAAATACTGTACAGTGTTAAAAGACAAATGGGTCTTTACCCCACTTTCCATGGAAACACCTCTAAGTAGAGAGTGAAAATTAATTTGACATGGACATCTAAAGTGAAAATAAAACAAATTAAACCCTAATGTATCTTAGTACTAAACTAGGAACTGCATGAGAAATTGCTAGAAAGAATCATTATTGAGTTATTTTGGATGAGAATTAGTATAAAATACTTTCTTGTTCACGGGCTGCTTTAATAATAACCAATTTGACTCACATGCCCATCCAAATTGATTAACAGTACTGTACATACGTACAGTACCAATTTATATTACAGGGAATTTTAGTGAAGCACTCTTAGTTTAAGGGTGCAGTAGTTGTGCCCTACCCAGAAAATGAACCCAAAACCTTCCTGTTATAAAGCCAGAGCCTTAACCACTAATCTGCACTAATGCCTCTTTTGTGAGAAATGGAGTTAATAATGAAAGTTAGGGAAGAACACAAGCTCCGCTATTTCCACCAGTCGTGTGTTCCTGAAAATAAAAGATTGCAATGCAAGTTTTGCAAACACTCAAAAACCCTCCACCACCCAATTAAACTGCCAACACAGCAGCCCATTCACCTTTCACAGTTCGCTGTATTTGTCACAATTATAGTTCCCCCTCCTTAAGGGTGCTCCAGCCCTTTCACTTAGACTTTATTCTGTGCACCTGTTTCCTATTCCCAGCCCACCTTAAAAGCCAGGCGCTGACGCTCATCCGGGCTCTGCATCTGATTTCCGTATCGTGCGAGTCCGGGACCTGGAAGCGCCTGGTCCCGTTAAGGTTTTAACCTCGGTTCCCGTTCCTGTTCCCTGTCCGCCGGTTCTGGCCCGGTCTTCATGTTTTAATTCCGCGTTTTGATGGATCTCCTGGTTTTGGACTTACCTTTCTGTTTTGGATACTCTCTAAGGACTACTCTTTTGGATTGTTCGCCTCGGCCGCACCTCCCCCGTGCACCAGCGCACCTTGGACACGCCCCCCTGTCTTCAGCCCCGTATTCCTGCATGACGTTTCCCCAGTGTTTCCCCACTTCGTCGGTTTGTGTCGTCCGCATAGGGTCCGGAAAGAACTGTTCGTTACAGAATGCAGAGCCAACACCTGGACCCCGCGGACGGCACCCTGGCAGCCTGGATTCCATCGTTTTTTTTTTCTCTCCCCTTTTTTTTTTTCTTAGGGCTTCGGAGCCGCCCTGAAAAGGAGGGGCGTACTGTCACGATTATAGTTCCCCCTCCTTAAGGGTGCTCCAGCCCTTTCACTTAAGACTTTATTCTGTGCACCTGTTTCCTATTCCCAGCCCACCTTAAAAGCCAGGCGCTGACGCTCATCCGGGCTCTACATCTGATTTCCGTATCGTGCGAGTCCGGGACCTGGAAGCGCCTGGTCCCGTTAAGGTTTTAACCTCGGTTCCCGTTCCTGTTCCCTGTCCGCCGGTTCCGGCCCGGCCTTCGTGTTTTAATTCCGCGTTTTGATGGATCTCCTGGTTTTGGACTTACCTTTCTGTTTTGGATACTCTCTAAGGACTACTCTTTTGGATTGTTCGCCTCGGCCGCACCTCCCCCATGCACCAGCGCACCTTGGACACGCCCCCCTGTCTTCAGCCCCGTATTCCTGCATGACGTTTCCCCAGTGTTTCCCCACTTCGTCGGATTGTGTCGTCCGCATAGGGTCCGGAAAGAACTGTTCGTTACAGTATTTGGAGGGTTAAAGGCTGGATGGTTCTGCAGCTTCAGTCAAAAGGGGCTAAAACCAAAATCATTCTACTGTAAATATATTTATTTGTACAAGATTTGTCTGACATTCCTGAAATGTAGTACAAACAGTGTGAAAAATGCCAGATAGTCGAGGAAAGTGTGCACAATCTTAATGTCTTCTGTTGGAGTAAGAGGTTCACTAAACTAGACACTAAAGACAATACAGGTCACTGTATAGACCAGCACTAATGTTTAACTAATTAACAAATAGCAAATCCAGTTAGGTAGACATTGCTAGAATGTCTAAAAACAAAAATGATATATTTTTTCATATTTTACTGAAAATAATGTACAGGTATACATTATGTTTAAATACTGGTCTTTAAGCATTCCTGATATTTTCAATTAAATTCCCCTCTCTGTGGTAGAAAGACCAATTTCAAAACAAACTTACACATTACCTTTAAAACAGCAATAAACTATCATTTACGCTAAAATTTAACCTGAGTACAAATGAAATGCATTTGAAACCACTACAAGCTTACAGACACAAAATAACACACAGCAAAGCAATTGACATGATCACCTAACACTAACATTTGCAAGGCCGTACTTGCTACCTTTAAGAGAACTCCAAGCTAGAAATGGCTAATGATCTAAAACATATTTCAAACAGTAATATCTGTGTCCCCAACAAGCACCTGTTCTCCTTGGGACTTGGGAGTCCCAAGCGATCTACTACTTTACTCAATTTGAAATAAAACAGGTTAATCCAAAACTCAATGTATTAATAAATATATTGGACTTTGAAAATTTTACATTTTACAATCAAAAATTTGATTTTACATTGTTACACTACTGTATTTCAGCAGCATTGTTAGCACTTTTGTAACATGATTTCATTAAACCTTAGAAGCTCAGCAATGTTGGGTCTGGCCATGACTTGGATGGAAGACACGGGCGTGGTGTTGGTTGACCGGTAGGTGGAACTCTTCTCTCTAGATCAGAATTTCCAAACGATGCCTAAGTGTGGTGGCTAGTGATATTATGCTGCAGGTGGCACTGTCCTTCAGGTGAGACATTAAACTGAGGTCATCACACCATGGTCTTTAAAATTGCTGTGGCACTTTTGAAAGAGTAGGAGTGTTAACCCTGGTGCCCTGCTTGAATTCTACTCCAGGTACATACAGTGTGGCTTCCCTAAATTTCTCTGTCATTCTATTTCTAAAGCAATTTCTCTCACACACACACCCTTTCCCCAGGCCCACTTTACATTAAGTCTTTTCTAATTGTTTAGTTGTATAATAACAATAATGTTTATTTATCTGTAATCTGTATTTTTTCCTTATATAAATAAACGTAATCTTTTTTTAAACAATCTGGCTTGTGTGAAGTGGCTTGATAAAACAGTACAAGCAACAACGAAATTTATGAAAATAAGAAATACACCCTAAAAATTTATAACAGAAGCAAAGACTCCATCACCAAGATGATGTTCCCTTGTGTAAACTGAGTGACTTTCTGAATTATTGGAGATCGTTTGCACTGACCCAGAACAGGAGGTAAGACCACAGAGGAACCAAGGTCTTGTTAAGCTAGAAAATGTTGTTTTCTCAGACGAAACAAAATAAAACAACATGTGGTTCAATAAATCTCTGTCACTATCTCCAGTCAGGAAGCACAACAACTTGGGTGGTATTTGCAATGACAAAAGTTTTCACGTTGGGTTTTCAAACTGATGACCTTTCCTGGAAGGTAGTTGTGATAAGGATAACCATTCTCAAATTCCCTTCAACTGGAAAAAATAAGAAAGATGTGTTTTTATTTCCTGTGTATAGACAGGACTACCACACAAAATGTCTTTAACACATCTACAGTGATTAATAATTGACAGATTAGTAAAAATAACATTTAAAGAACAAACACTAACATATCATTTGAAACTGAGATGCTCATTTATTTTCATTACATATCCTTCACAACTGAGGTGGATGTTAAAGGTGAACTAAGCAGCTGCCTTTGAATGTATTTCGACAGATCACTACTTTGAGCAGGTTTATGGCATAAAACATCTGCAAATTAATAGTGTATGTCTGGTTGTGAAGATTATGTATAAATATGCACCCAGGCTTCTCCATATTGTTAACATGCCAAAGGTACTTCCACCACATAGGCTAAGGAGGGCTAATACTAGTAATCAGCATATTTTGGAATTTTCTTTGCAGTTTTTACTGACATTGGACAACGTTCACTCACAAAAGCATTCAGTATGAGATTTAATGGTTTGATTGAAATATTTTTAAATAAAATATGTATAAATCGTTTGTAATTCAGCAAATTTGGATTGGAAAATCATTAGTGAAAAGGATTAACACTTCGCATGGTATTGTACAATATATACTGTACAGCATGTGTGTATGACATTTATGTATGTATACTTCACATATACAAAGCACGTTTCATGTTGTCTATTTACATACAGCATGTATATCATTCACCTACTGTTCAACAAATCCTATGTTCTAGATTTTTATTTGGAATAATTTTACTGTTATTTTCTGTCTGTAAATGAATGCAGAGAGAACACCAAGAGAACTGGAAATTGTCTTTTGATATATTTTGATATATGAATATTATTGTGCATGATGCTGGTACAGAAGAAGACATAATTAGCAATCCATTTGTAGACTGTCATTAAAGTTAGAATCTGTATGTATTAACACCATATTGCATCAATGAGAGAAATGCATTTAAAGATAGTGTTTAACAAAACACTGTTTCTGTTTTTTAATTGTAAAATAAGGATTAAGTTGCTAAATAATTAAATTTGGAATAGATTTTCAAAAACATTCAAGGTGAAGAAATAGAGAACATACTGTAAAACTATTAAATAGGTATGAGAATGGGATTAACACTGGAAGAGTAAGGTAAGGTCATACTGCTGCCTAGTGGGGAGTCTTCCACTTTCAAAAGAACACCTTTGCTCATTTATCTTGCTCCAAGGTTTGCAAGATGAAGCCCTCTGTTTCCACAACCAGCTTGTTCATTTTCTTGCGGGTAGTTCTGTTCATCGCTGAGTTTCCCACATTCCTCTGTAATAGTTCTACACACAATAACTGGGCATCTTACCAAGTGCCTGAAATTGCATATTTAGCTATTTTCTTAGATTAAATTAAAACATGGAAGTCCAAAAGGAATTACAGAGCGCACTAAAGGATTAAAGCCAATAAAAATAACCAAGACACATAACAGCTAAAGCCAACAAATGGGCTGCTTACAATCGCATTTACATGTTTCAGACAATAACAGAAAAAACACAGCTGAAAGTGTGACATTAAGCAAAATGATAGTCATGACAGAAAATTCATTATTAACCCATGAATAAAATTCACATTGTTGTTGAGTCTTGTTTTATTAAAATTTGTATAATACCAATACTGTACTTTAAACAGTAAGACCAAAGGTAATATAATGTAACGTAAAGTTGTAAGGGCAAAGAATGACATTTAAAACTGTGATGTGCTAAGTCTACAATCTGTTATTAGAAAGTAGAAATAGAAAGCCTCATATATCTGGTAAGGGTCATGGAATTATAGTGCCTGTCTAAGAAGCATAGCATTCAAGGAGGGACTACACCATGGACAGGACACCATTCAGTCATAGTACCTGTACACAAACCTACACACAAGCAAAACATTTAGAGATAACAAGTAATATTTCCAACCCAATAAAAACCAATGTGAAAACTATAAAAAGTTTTCTTGAATTCAGAACCTGAGCTGTGAGACAGCTACGCACTGTGCACAGTAATCACTTGTACCTAACTGCATGAGCTCTTTTGACTAAATAAGAGATTTATTTAATTGCATTAATTTAATTGTCTTTAAAATGATATCATTATTATTTATGATTATTATGAATGACAAAGTGTCTTTTCAGATGAATGCAAATAATTTTCTCAATTTTGCATTATTTACTAGAAAAAGCATGTACAATAAACAGTATCTAAAGGATTAAACTATAAAACAGGGCTCCGACATTTTCCTTTTTAGTAATTTTCCACTAGCCCTTTTCTTCAAACGAAGCTTAGATTTTCTGTTTAAGTTCCTATTTCTTTGTAGCATTTGGGAAATTCCCTGAAGTCTGTCCAAGAATGTGACAAATTAATGCAACCAAACCTTCCCATTTCCTTTATTTGAAGGTCGTTTTGACACCATGATTGTTACTGTACCTCCACAAGAAATTTAAAACTGTACGCTTACTGAAAGTCCAAAATATTAAACAGAATGCATATATAAATAAATATGTAGAAAATACAATTTTGTTAAGAAGTATACATATTCATGGCATTTTAATTACTTGGTATTTTTTTTGTTATATTGGTTTTGGCTGTGACATCTAAAATAAATTAAAAAATAAAGTTCAAGAAACTTTGACAAACTTTTAATTTCTTACATTTTTAAGTTTATTTTTTTTTTTAAAAGTGTGGCAAACTTACTATACTGTAGGTGAGTTTGTGTTATACAAATCTTTTTGAATGTTAACCTATAGAAATTGAAAATTCCACAGATTCTTTGAGTGTATTCTCCAGGAATACAGAACACAGTGTGCCAAGGAAGTTATAATCTGCATGGAAAAAAACTGTACAAAAATGGTTGGCCGGGCTGTGGTTTCTGGCATAGATCGACAAATCTATTCTGAAAGAAAATTGTAGAAATTAGTGAGAACATTACATAAAGGTCCTTCCCAAGGAGAAAATATTGGTCATTACGCTTCAACAAAGCCTCAGTAATCTTGCATAAACTGGGTAGAATAATCAGTTTTCAATCACAGTTTATAGAAATGAGGCACAAGTTTGCATGAAACACAAAACTAACACTACAGTACACAAATGTTTTGTACTCACTAGAACATTAGGCAGATAAAAAGTTAATTCATCTTTAAATAAATGTTCCCTGTGTAGATTCTCTGGAGTTCCTGACCATTACTTTGCACTTTATTTTACAAACTCCAGTTTTACTCATTTTTCAACTTATCTACAGAACCTCTCTTTTTCTGGTGACCCAAGAATGGGGAGTGGAGGAAGAAGGGGTCACTTTATTGTGATGTATTCTTAAAGAAAAAAATAAACATGCTTTGAAAGCAAGCCTGTGGGCTGTCGAAAGGCATGATTTTTATCACTCTCCTTAAACGTTTAACAGGGCACCTGGGGAGAAAGAAAAAATGACAGGAAAAATAGAGCTTGAAAGATAGAGTAAGTTCTAGGTGATGGATAGTTTGACTTGTGTGAGCGGAGAAAATAAGAAGCTATGCACTAATTTGAAACCAAAAACTGAACCACATACTGTATGCTGGAAAATTAGAGTACAGGAATCTTGACAGAACCAGGACGACGCAACTGTTTACAAAAATACAAGTTTCAATGAAAGGTCTAGGATCTGTAGAAAAGGATAACAAACGATATTATACATACTGCATATGTATATTTAGCTTAATATTTTTGTAATGGGGCTAAATAATAGCTGAATTGATAAAAGAATGCATCTTTTGTTACCATGGATGAATTTATAGGTATAGTTAAATTTTCCTGCATGACAGTGTCCCTAAATTTACTGCCAAAAACATTTCAAATAGAAACTTGCTCCCAAAGCCCTAATCCCGAAATTCCATATACTATATCTAATGAAATGTTACAGAGTGGTAGAGTTACAAAATTTGTAAAAAAAAACGTTGTTGAAATGATGTTATTGATTTTAATCCTGCTTGATTTACTTTCCCACATTTGACAGGGCAAATACTGTAAATTGATATGCAGCTCGATTTATTCTCTTTGAAATCCTACATGTATAATCACCCAATCTTAGTCCTATTTTGACTATATTAGAAACAATAAACTTATTAAGCTGTTCTCTTTTCTGGAACTCTGTCCGTAATTTAATTGGATGTATCAATGTTTAGGTCCCTGTGCTGTCAAGAGCTTGGTACGAACAATACCAAAACAATGTGAACTTAGTTAAAGATGTAATCACATTAGTTTCAAATTTTTTCTTGCAATAATTAATGCTTTCCCTATAGAATCAGGAAGTCTTCCAACAAACACATTGGATAAAGCCCTAAAAAATTAAATGTTCAAAATGAAGCAGACTATGCAATGACTATGCAACATATTTTTGATTGTGTAATAATTTTAATCTGTCATTCTGGACAGGCATTTATTCGGGTGTCAGTCAGTTAATTTAGCTAAAGATTTACCTGACAATTTACAACTGTACATGAGATATTCCTAAAAAATTAGGTTTAATTTAAACCTCATTTAAATTCATTCATGCAATTAATTATTTTTTATTAATAAAGTAGCACAGTTATAGGGCCAGGAATTTAACATTTTAATTTAATATGCTGCCAGTGAAAAGTGTTTGTGAATCTTGTGTAGACCTACTGTATGTGTAGAACTGCATTTTCATTGCATGTATTTAAGGCAATTTAACCCTCATCCCCAAAACTGCTGAGACCTTGTATTTGTTTCAACAGTTTGACCACAACAATCTAAAGAATCTTATCTTCTCTTTCCAATCTGTTTTAAATTCTTAGATTTTAAATATAGAAACTTAGTAAGTAAGGAAACAATACAAAAAAAATTTTATGTAGGATAAGCCACCAGGCTAGAAGAGTTACAGATGTCAAGCAGTTGAACTGCATTTTGGACAAATGCCATCTAGTATGTCATAATAATAAAATGGGAGATAAGTGGCACAGGATTTAATCAAGATTGTAAGTTTTGTGAAAAAAATCACAAACATGAAGGACAAAAAGGGAATTTGGGACAAAAAGGGAACTTTGGACAATCTTAGTTTTTTGATAACATAATTAAAAGGCACTTATTACTTCTGTACAAAATATCATAAAAAATACCACCAGGTTCGATTTCAGTGAAAATAATGCTGGTGATTCAATTTTTGAGGTTGCTCCAAAACCGTGGAGAAAGGCTTTAGAGAAGTGTGTGAAAGTCCTGCTTTGTGTGTGGGCTTGGATCCCAACCAAGGTTTTGACACCCCTGATGAAGAGGATATAGAATAGCACAAGCATTAATGGCAAGTGATTTACTTTTGGCAAGGTTTAACTTATTGTACAGTATTTTCAGAAGATCTAGAAAATGTCTATCCCCAAAATAAAAGGTGTTTAAGGCACAGAAGTGGCTGGATATGAAATATAATGAATAATAATCATAGGAACTTCCATCACAAAGCACAATTGTGTATATATCATAAATATAGGTACAGGAAAAGTTTTATTCCATGCTGAAAGGAAAAGAAAAGAGACCAGGTTTCGTGGAGCCTCCTTCAGATCTGTGTTCCTTTGCAGTTACCTATCAGAACTTCTTATTATAAATATATACTACTGTATATACGGTATATGAAAAAAGCCTCTTTATCACTACTAAAATCATGCACCCATTACACAATGGTACCTGGACTGAAGCATTGGTCCAACCAATTATTTAACAATATTTACAATTATTTAACCCAATAGATGGGACCATAAATCCTACTTAATATTTGCTAAATACTAAAACAGTAATTTCACTCAACCCAGTCAAATGTCTTTTCAGGGAATTGTTCATATATAATATTAAATAACTGTCAAAAGTTAAAGGAGAAATACCTGTTCCTCTTAAATTCTGTTTAGATCACTGGATATTATTGAGGGCAAAATTGATTCTAAATTAAATTATTTAATTTTTGCTGAAGTCTGGATATTACCAGCGGGAAGCAAAACTGCATGATAAGAGGCACAGACTTTTTTTTCTCCAAAAATGTAAATATTGAACCTTAAGACAGGGCTGAACTGAAGAAAACATCAGAAAACATAAGGTGTGGCAAAAGTGATTTTTGGAAGAAAAGCAGTTGTAAAATTTGATGTGAAATCCATCATGAATGTTTGAGTTTGAATTTGATAACTTGAGATATCTTGTCAAGAAAAAAAAACCTTAATGTTGCTCTATAATTGAAATCATGGTGGGAATGTTGAGCTGATTAAAACTGTTCTGGAGGGAAGAATACCAAGGTAACATACTACAAAACGGTATTTATATTCTATTGATTGTTTACAAGGCCACATTATCACTGATTCTACTGTATGTGAATAAATACAAATTAAGGTGGGAAATACCTTTTCTGGCTTTAATACCTTTTTCATGTGTAAATATACTGTATATGAAATAAATGGCTGCTTAGGATATTGCAAGATAGCACAGTGTTTAAAAAAGATTTTTTATGTACAGTAGATCAGGTGTTTGGGAGTTAGCATTTAGCTGATTCTGAGGAAAGGTTTGTGAGGTCTACTAGTCTCCCTGAGTGAAGTTTATTAGTGTGAGTTGTGTCAGATATTTAATCACACTTAATAGACTTAAAGCGTACTTAAGAGCACTCTTGGTTTGCATACTAATGTTAATCTGAGTGATTAACTGCACATATTGAGTTTCAAAAAGAAATAAAAAGATATAAATGATTATATAAATGTAGATAATGCACACACAAAATTATCCAATATCACAATATCATTGTACTGTACACATACAAACAAACGAAATGAAATAATCATGCAAAAATAAATGAGGTGGATGTGAAAAAAGAATGAATACTGTCTTAGATAAGGAATGGAGATGCGACTATCAGATATTGGATATGTTTTGAGCAATGGAAGACAGCACTTTTGAAGCAGTCTGGGTCTGATCTAAGACATAAATTGAAATTCTCAACAAGCATGCTATTTTAGAGGTAAATTATCTCAGTAAATATTTCCCTTTCAACACTTTACCTACAGTACCAACCTGTGGTCTACAACACATTTTCTTAGACGTATGTATTTAATTCTTGGTTATGTTTTTAATATTTAATGAAAATGGCCTGTGCACATTTCAGAATCTGAGAGAAGCTGATTTGAGCTTTACAGTGTATTTCATACTCCACACAGCCCCTCATATCTACAGATTGACACCGCTTTTTTCTTCTGCTCAATACTTCACTTTGATTTAATTGACTCAATATAATCGCCACCAGGTCTCTAGTCCCTTCCTTATTAAGCTTACTTCTATTGTGTACAATCAGCTCTCATGTGCATGAAATGTATGCTAGAGCAGGTACTCATGGTACTGTCTCTGTTTCATTATCTGTCTTTCTCTTACTCTCGCTTTCTGTCTCCATGTGTCTGTGTATTTGTTTTCACTCTCTCTTAGTAGCCTTGCTCTGCTGCACCTTTACTCCCAAATTAACAACATATTCAAATTTTATAAAAGCAAATATTCAGTAAAAAACAATAACGTTTTGAATTATAGGCTAAGATTAAAGTAGAGAAATGTTAACATTGCTGTTCTCAAAACCCCACTGTCAAAATGATCACATAAAATGTAAACATATATATAAATAACTTAAAAGGTTAATTAAACTGTTTTATTAATATTATAACTGTGTAATTTTAATTAACATTTTGATTAGATTCAAAAGCTGAAACTTTATCAAATGAAATGAAGTATAAGCCGTTGCAAAAGACATGGTCTTGCAAGCAGAACTGATATTGCTTGGAGCATAGCAGGCAGTTGTAATAGCATGGCATTTTCCCTTTTCCTATAAGGACATCACATAATCCAAAAGATTGATGTTTTTCTGACCCAATAATTGTAGAAACCATGTACTGTATGTGAGAATCATGCTTATAGATGTGACTGTGCCAAAAACTATTGCCAAAATGTGCCTCTAAAAATCTATTTAATGAGTTTGTGAATGCCTTTACAGAAAGAGGGTCAAAGGAAAATTGTTAGCTAGATCACATTTGGCTAGGGAAATAACTGTGACAATATGTAATATATCTCATATTCAGAGCTTGTTCAAGTTGTCCCCTTGTGGTAGTGTGAGAAGAAGCTTATATGGGAAGCTCCAATGATGCAATCTTGATCCATGATTGCTGCTGAAGGTAACCAGAACTACATCTGTTAAATTAGAACCATTGAATTTGTGTGTGGGGCACTCAGAAGCATAATAATAATTGCTTACACTTATATAGCGCTTTTCTGGACACTCCACTCAAAGCACTTTACAGGTCATGGGGACCCCCCTCCACCACCACCAATGTGCAGCATCCACCTGGATGATGTGACGGCAGCCATAGTGCGCCAGAACGCTCACCACACTTAGCTATCAGTGGGGAGGAGAGCAGAGTAATGAAGCCAATTCATAGATTGGGATTATTAGGAGGCCATGATTGGTAAGGGCCAATGGGAAATTTGGCCAGGACACCGGGGTTGCACCCCTACACTTTTCGAGAAACACCCTGGGATTTTTAATGACAACAGAGTCAGGACCTCGGTTTTGTCTTATCCAAAGTGCAGCACCTTTTTACAGTATAGTGTCCCTGTGACTATACAGGGGCATTAGGACCCACTTAGACCGCAGGGTGAGCATCCCCTGCTGGCCCCACTAACACCTCTTCCAGCAGCAACCTTAGTTTTTCCCAGGAGGTCTCACATCCAGGTACTGACCAGGCTCACACCTGCTTAGCTTCAGTGGGTTGCCAGTTGTGCGTTGCAGAGAGATATGGCTGCTGGCCTCATAAGTGAAATTCCACAGGTGTAGAATCAGTCACACACCTTAGTTTATAAGAACATCATATGAAGAAGTGAGAGGATATAGTAGATGGACCCTATGCCGTTGCGAGAAGCGTAGGAGAAGAAGGGGTAGCCATAAATCCGGGATTAATGTCAAGGGGAGGCAGTATGCACCTAGAATCAGGAAGAGATTAAACTGGCTGCTGTTGCAGGGATGTCAGTACTAGGTAAGGGTGGGTGTCCCTGACAAACTGAGGTGAGTCAGAAGTTCTTAGCAGTGGAGAAATAGGCTGTATTGAGGTACATCACAGGTTATGGAAAGGTGCATGAAAGCTCATTTGAGGCCCACGAATGTAATGCATAGCTGAGGATCATGAGTGGTTTGCTTGACTAAGGCTGACAGACAGAATTTGCTGACAAAGTAGCAACATACAGCAACATACATGTCTGACAGCAATGAATAGTGTAACAGAGACTAGACACTACTGAGTAAAGCATAGTGATTATTATGTCACAACATCTGCAGATAGATGGGCAGCCTGAGGGAGGTAGAAGATGACGGTGAGTAAAAGAGTTGAGAGAGACTTTAGAAGACTTTGAGAAAGTGATAAAGTTTTTTTAGGGGCTGTGAGCTACAGAATGGAATAAAAATGCTTTAAAACATTCCATACCAGAGAGAACACCCTAAATAAGACAATACGAAAGATAGAAGCCAAGAGTTGTGAATGAAAGAATGGGTGAAGAAAGAGTCAATTGGCCACTGCAAGTGGACCAGTGTGTTTCCTAAGATCCTGAAATGGGCCACTCTATAGTAGCAATGTAGTATCAGGCCCTTAAAGAACACATAAAAGTGAGAGTGTGGCATGGTGATGCATTGGTTAGCACTGCGGCCTCACGGTGCTGGGGCACTGGGTTCAATTCCCAGCCTGTGGTAGAAGCTGCATGGAGTTTGTATCTTCTCCCTGTGTTAGTGTGGAATGCCTCCAGATGCTCTGGTTTCCTTCCAACCATCCATCCATTTTTACTCCTCTTTTCCTGGTGAGATTTAAATATACTTATATTTTCCTTACAGTATACATCTCTTGGGCCAAAATATTACATGGGATTATGGGGAACACATACAGAGTAAATGGATAGACAGTCTATGACCAACAAAACCCTTGAAAGAGGGAACAGTTCCGTGAAGAATTCAGTTTTAATTAGTAAGAAGGACTGAGCATAAAATGGTGAGGGTCGCGGTCGCAGCAGGCCGAGTAGATCAGCCCAGACTTCCCTGTCCCCAGTAACAGATTCCAGCTTCTCCTGGGGGATTCCCAGGCGCTCCCAAACCAGCCGAGAGATATAAACCCTTCAGCGTGTCCTGGGTCTGCCACAGGGTCTCCGCCCAGTGGGACGTACCCGGAACAGCTCCAGCGTAGGTTAATTAGCTTCTGGGAAAATTGACCTTGGTGTGAATGTGTGTGTTTGTGTCTGCCTGGCATCCCATCCAGGGTGTACCCTGCCCTGTGCATAATGTCTGTTGGGATAGGCTTCATTCCCCTGTGACCCTGAATTGGTTGAATTAAAAAATGGATGGTTGGTAATGTGAGAATGCTGGTGTTACAGCATGGTAGTTACCATTGTCTCACTCCCTTTCACATCTTTTGTATTTTTGGATCAATTGAACTTTATTTTCTTGCTTAAATTATGTCAGCCATCAGTCAAGTATGTTAGAGATGCCAGAGTTGGGGGAGGGGGGGGGGGTTAGTTTGAAGTTGTTGACTGGTGAAAGCTTTGCAGAAACACAAATTAACTGTTCTGCAAAAGGTTTCATCAGTTAGCACTGGAATGTGTGTATTTTAGATAAATACCTACAAAATATTTCAGGCACGGAAATAGTGGCATAGGTCAGAGGGGTTGCTCTTTGTTATGTGTAGTAAATCACTTTGATTTTTCTTTATTCAAGGAAGATGCACTTAGTTTTTATTTTAAAAAAAGACTATAGTCCTCAGAAATGGTGTGAATTGTGTCGTATGGTTCTAAAGTGCTGCAAAGGTGAACAATATCGTTTGGTGTTCCTGACCCAGATTTTATTTTATTTAAACTGTGTGTTTGAACTACTCTTTTAGAAATTTTCTCTTGCTTGAGTAAAAAGGCCTTAAGACCAGCCATGACCCACTGACCACTTAAAAAGAGGGTGGGTGTGGGGCTATGAGGCTGGAAGCCATTTGCCTTCTCATGTGAGTGTTTTTTGTTCAATGCAGGGTTCCAGTGGCAGTGGTGCTTGACAAAGTGAAAGGTTAAGGCTGAGGGTCTTTAAATTCCAATCACTCTTTCCATTTCAGTTCCCATCCTTCCTTGGCCTGATTGATTGTTTTTAGGCTTTGGAAAGACATAGAGTTCTTTGAAAAGAAGCTAAAAGTTTCTATGGGTGCTCGTGATCGTTTGAATAAATACCATCTTACTGCTTGTATTTCAGCTGTCCCTTTGGTCAGCTGGAGAGGATTGGTACGTGATGACTGACTGCCCATGTCTTCTTTAGTATATAGAAAAGAAATGCCTTTTATTTACATACTTCCTGGACTGGAATTTGAGAAGGAGTCTAGTTTTTGTCTGCATCCAATCTTCAATGCATTCAGAGATACTTTCCACTTCATGTTTAGTCTCCATTTTCCAAATAAGCAATTTAATTGAGCTCGATTTCACAATTTATAACAACAAGAAACACTTAAAACACATTGATTTTTCATTTAGCCTGTCCAGGTACTCTATATACAGTATCTCTTCGTAATAACCGCAATTTCAACAAATTCAACTTGAATACAATTGCAAAACATTCAACTTTTTCTCACTACTCAATTTGATGTAACTGAATTTCTAATAGGTTCGTAGAAACAGTTTTCTTTACTTAAGGTATGAGATTTTATTTTACTGGAAGTTATAGAGTACAACAATCAAACAAATTGCACAATTATTTCGTGTTCTGCAATGCTTCTCTAATAATTCATATTTAATTACTTCAGTATTCCTCTTCTACTCTGTTGTTTCCATTGACATAAAATGAATTATCTGTTTAAATCAAGTTGTGGCTGTTCACACACATCTTCTCTAACTTTGTTAGTAGCTGTTCAAGTTACTTAAATATAGGGGTGCCCATCCTGTGATTCTCAAATCTTAATTACCACCTTGCCTAACTACCTGATTTAAATTAGTTTCTTGTCACATTAACATCTTTACCAGTTCCATAAATGGAAATTTTGGGCTCACTGGCTCACTGGAGTTTGGGCTCACTCTTTTTAAAAGTATTGTATCACACTGTAAATCTTAATTTACAATAAATAACATGGTTTGTAATACAGTATATGTCATTATAGCAGTACAATTATATAATGAACTCCAGTCACCTTTAAACTGTGTGTTGAATGAATAAATAGGCTTATAGGTCATCATGTATGAGTGACCGAAATCTTGGTTCCCCAAACTCAGTCCTTCTTTATAAAATAATTTAAAACATGGGTACTTCAAAGTTTTAACAAATAATTACACCCAACAAATGAGCAGTACACTTGCATAAGGAAATTATGTCATCAAGCTACACACGCAAACAGGAGTACTTAATTTGTTTAGGATTCAATCACTAATGAAAACAAGGTGTGAATTGGAAAATGAGACTGTAATATAAAGTACTAAAAGTTTAACAAAGAAGCATCGAAGACCATTTTTACACTTACTGTATATAGATCTTAGTCATAAAAATTGGGGTTTGTTTTACCTTGTTTTATAGGTTTAATTCTTTGAACAGTTGAGTGAAAAATAACCAAACACTCCCAAATAAAAAGTTACATATCCTCTCAGTTCCAGATTACAAGTATGAAAATAATATAAAGAATCCGCTAGTTGGGTTTTGGTATGTCATAGTTATACTACATTTGATTTTTGTTCTTCATTAAACATAAACTATACCAAAAAACTAACACAATTTAACAGAGGCATAAATGTGCATATTAAATCATTAAATAATGAGTTTTGATTGTTTAGTTCTATTGACTTGTGTACAAAGTCTAATTTTGTCACATTTTCATCATTAAAAATATTAAATAAAAAAGGATTTTTGACTATTGTAGGGATTTAAATATACTTATATTTTCCTTACAGTATATATCTCTTGGGCCAAAATATTACATGGGATTATGGGGAACACATACAGAGTAAATGGATAGACAGTCTATGACCAACAAAACCCTTGAAAGAGGGAACAGTTCCATGAAGAATTCAGTTCTAATTAGTAAGAAGAAGGACTGAAGATAAAATGAAAACCACAAGGAACTGTGGTTCTATAGGTTATATTACGCCCCTTATTTTACCTTTCACACAGATGGACTGAAAATTAGATACAATTCCCTGAACTCTCACTACTTTGGATTATTAGGTATAATTATATTATATTAAATATTATAAGGAAAAGCTTAATATAACTCAATACTGTACATAATGTGCTGTACTTTTTTACAGTCACTCCCCTGATTGTGAGCTCTCTACCTGATCTGTAAGTCAAGTCCAAGAACCAAAATTTAGTAATTGTGCAATCAAAAAAAAGTCTATACACCGGGGGTGTCTCTGAATTAGCAGATTTCTGTTGTACACAGGTAAATTCTCACATCACACTGTTAGACTAACATGCAGGCTGTTTATCTGCTATCAGTTACCTTCAATTTCTACTCATTGACATCTCCAATGGAAATCATAAATAATATTATACGTTTAAATATATTAGAAATAAAAATTAATCTTGCTCCTATCCAGATTGTTGTAGTTATGATGCATGGTATTACATACAATTCCTTGAATGATGCTGGGGTTTAAAAGTTTTTAAAAGTTTAAAAGTTCAATGAGATAAGGTGATAACTCTTTATCATTAATTGGCTGGTAAGAAAGCTGTCATCAATTGATGTATAGATTTTAAAAGAATATTACTTGAAACTGCTGGACTTTGCACGCCCAAGTATACACAAACTAAATGCATGGAATCTGGAACAGTTGCAAAAGGTATTTATTGCTAATAATGTTATGGTCAGCAATGAGGGTGGTTTTACTGGTCATAATAGTTTTTACTAGTAGAAAGCAGCAGTAGTAATAATAGTAGGCACTTCATTTTTTATATTTTAATATGTTTTAATAGTGTTGAATTGAATTGATGTTTGCAAAACTACTGTGATATGACCACAAGGAATTGTTCTTACAGTTTTGACTATTGAGTTCAAGCAACCCAAGCATGACTGTTGCTAAGGTTCTACTCTGCAGCTATAGCACAACAAAAGCACTGATCTGGTCTCGGAACAGTGGCTATCTATAGATTTTATGTGAGAGAGATCTGCAAAAGTATTTTGTAAAATTGGAAAGTTTTAGAGTAATATTGCCCATGATTCAAATGTGATTGTCCATTCAAAGTGGAATGAATTATCCGTATTACATACAGTAAAATATTAGAAGGAGTAAATGCAAAAAGCATGATTTTCCTGGGGATTTTTTCAGGAGCTATTGGAAGAATCCCTCACAAACACAGGGAGAACATACAAACTCCAGGCAGATAGCATCCCAGGAATTGAACCCCGAGCCCCAGTACTGTGAGGCTGAAATGCTAACCACTGCAATACTGTGCTGCCCATGTTAGTACTCCTAACTACAAAATGCTTATTAAGAAGCATGTCAAAAAGCTGGATGTAAAAGATCTTTGCAGACATTTTCAAAGTCTGCCTGAAACGATTCACCTTCTGTCGAATGCCTACAAACACGTCAAACACATCAGACACATCTAGGTGTGTAATATGTCCACTGGAGTGTCTGGAAGAATTCTGATATCACCAAAAGGGTGGTACAAACACTAGCTACAATGCATAATATAACATTTCTCCATGAAAGTGATTTGAAAGTGAAAATTTGGAGACTTCACCATTTTGTCTCATGGGCCAGAAAACATTTAATGAATACTACTCTTCTCATAGATATGAGCATCACAGTATACACAAACATTCAGATTAAGACCAGATAGAAGCTGCATAAGTACTTAGAGATCAAGGTTGAAATGTACTAATTGCGAATAAAGTCCATCATTGTTCCAATCATTACAGGTACAACCAGTGTTATACTGCAAAACCTTAAGTACTATAGCCAGAATCCTGCAGTGCACAAGAACTAAAAGAGCTAGTGAAGCATTAAGAATGGGGTGTACTGTGGGTCATCCCACTAATCACACATCTATGCTGGCTTGAAACACCATCATAAAATGTTAAATGTTTTTGTGTATTGAGATCTACAGAATACAAAAACCATACTTTTTCTAAATCCTTGTAGAGCATTCTCAAGAATCATATTATCATACAGATGATCCCTTAGTTTATTTTTAATTATGGTCTCCATAATCTTATATTAAATATAAAAAACACATACTGATCTGGAGTTCTTTGGTTCAGTTTTCACGCTTTTAATTGGCGGGTGTTACATTAGCAATTTTCCAATCACTGGGTATTACCTCTGTCTTTACAGACTGTTGAAAGAGCTCTGTTAATGGTCTAAAAACCCTTTATTTCCTTTACTATAATTGGTAGAGTACCATCAAGCCCTGGGAATTTATCTTAAGTGCTTCTAAACCCTATAACAATTCTGCCTCTTGTAAGTAAACACAAGTGAAATACTCATTCAGTAAATTAACAATTTCCCTCTCATTTAAATGTTTCTCATTATTTCTGAGACACTAATTATAGTACAGTATGTCACTATTTGTTCTGTGGTAGACCTGGAAAAAATATTGTAATTCATTATTTTAGCCTGTATTTTAATATTATTTTTCGGCTTTAATCACACTAAATTCCTTCATTCCAGAAGCCAGTGTCAATGGAGCAGTCTTTGAATTCAAGTGGGGTCCCGAATTCCTTGTCCATACAGTATGTCTCAGTTGTTACTACAATCATATTATTACTGTTTTTGGTCTGAATTTGAGTTTACTTAAAAAAGCCATTGTCTTTAAATGTTCAGGTGGGTAGCTGCATCAGCATGCGTAGGCTGCAAAGGAACAAGTAATAGGTTTATTCCATGCTGAAAAAAAGAAGAGAGAAAACACAACGTTTTGGCCGTGGAGCCTTCTTCAGGTGCGAGAGAGACAAGGCACTAGGCAAAGGTAATGTTGTGGGAGAACAAAGGCTGGGAGGGAGGAGGGGAGGATTGTCTTTAAATGTATAAATAGTAGTACTGTATTTCTAGCTCCAATAATTTCACATGCAACTGTGAATAATGACAAATATGCTCACAGAACAAATTGAATGATCTATTTAATGTATGTTTTCCTTACAAAGAAAACCTTTTAATCATAATATTTTCACTACCTGTACTAAAAGCAACAATGTGCCAAAATCTACACATGGCAATTTTCACAGCTACACATGGCAAGAGATAAAGATTAGTTGAAAATGAAAAGAGTCACACACAGAGTCACATTAATGAGAATTGCCACATTACCACAAACTTCAACAAAACTAAAGTTGTTCAATACAAAACACAAGGGGAAATAAAAGCAACATGATTTATAATAAATAAGAGCAGTAAAGATAATTTTCCTCAACAGTCACATACTGTAGTTTCCTGCTTGTCAGTTTATTATGGGAAGTAAATTATTTTGCTCATTTAAGATACATTAAATTAAGTAGACTGTATTTTTTCATTCAGTATACGCCTCAAATTAAATCAGTATTTGCAATAAAATAAGTAAAAATAGCAATTAAAATTAACATTAGCACATCTGTCAAACATGAGTCATAGGGAATGAGGCGAATTACTACTAAAAACTGTAGTGTAGCAACAAAAGATGGTCTGATGACAGCATAGCCCTAGAGACTAATAATCAAGGCATCAATACGCACGTTCTCACATGGATTTCAACAGGTGGCCGGAATCAAGCTGGAAAGCTACACAGCTGGTACTTATTAGTTGAGGTGTTTTAAAAGGCGTCTGTAGGTAAAGGAAGGCAGTCTGGTTAAGATCTGTAAGAGAAAAAGGCAGTCAGGTTGGATAATGGTGAAAAGACATTTCTGTATTGGAGACTTAAAGTGTTTAGAGTGCATCCATGCAGATTCTAGACTTAATAGTAGATGGGTTGTCTACATGAAATAACAGCACTTTTACCTCTTAGACTTAAGCTGGAATGAAGGAATGATCACCCTTGAGCTCACTCTTCTGAAAGTCTATTTACAGCTTCAGATTGGAGGTGGAATCTCTTTGATGAGTGGCCTTCCAAACTCAGTAGCAAGGTGAGGTTATTAAACAATCAATGATTAGATATAGAGTGAGCTGCCTAGTTCCCCAGTATAATTGTCATTCTTTCTACTGAGGTAGAACATATTAGGTTCATTAAAAGTGTTTTGGGATAGGAATTGTATCAGACAGACAGGACAAGAAAAGCTATGAGTTGATTATAGTGTTTAATGTTAAGGAAAACCAGGTATTGGGATGCTACAGCAGAACAACAACATCGATATAAGAAAAGGTGCTACTTTGACCTTAAGGGGAAAACAGGTCATTCTGTCCTTGAAACTGACACACTCATACACTGGGCACTCTAACATTAACAAGCACACAGAGAGAACAGTGATCACAAAAAAAGACAGTGCAGTAAAATTAGTGTCCAAATTAATCCCCTTAACAGCTACATGACCTGTAGGAATCAATTTTACCATGTGAAGCAAATTGTAACTTTTTGATAACTTTGGTCCGCATGACTTAAATTCAATTTATAAATGTTTTTTAAATAACAGCAGTCTTAAAGTACATTAGTTTTAGTAACATGATTACTTTTTAAAATATTTATCATTTCAGATAAGAACAATGTAAAGGTTTACTATGTATAAAAATAAAAAAATACAATTATATCTTAAAATAATAAAATAGACAATATTCTGCAATAAAAGGGGGAAACTTACTAATTATTCTGTATAATTTCTGAATGTGATTGGCTAATTCTTGGCCAAAGCATTTTGTCTCAAGCTTCCTAGAGGTAGAAGGAAATTTGTTCCTTCTTTTTCTTCATCTGCCTTTGTCTTAGGCAACCTGAGTCACAGAACTGAAATTAAATTTTACCATATAGCATTTGATAAACCTTATAATGCATTTGTCCATAATGTTAACCACATACAGCAGGTCAAAAAACAAAACAGTTGCACCTATAAATAAGTTGTGAAATACAGTGATGCTGTCTCCCCCAAAAAAAGTAAGAGTGCCCTATGGAAAAAGTTTTAACCACCTCGTTGAGAAGCAGGTTCAGAGCTAATGTGGGTCTTTAGGAGGAAACTGCTTCCTCTGTAAATATCTATGACCCCAATTTGGAAACAAAGATTTTGGAATTACAAACGTGTCTGAACTTGTGTGTACGTGAAGACGAGAGCACCAGCTGCCCCCTATCCACACACTCACAGACACATCAAGCAGGGTTTCCAGTGTTTTGTTGTTACATCAGTAGATAAAAGAGGCAGCGTACCTCAAGTTTATATCTAATAGCTTCTATCTCAAAACATCTTCATGTGCATGATTTTTTAAACATAAAATCTTCTTAGCAAATCCTTAATTGGAAAGTTCGTTTTTTAAAGAATAGCAGGTGTGTGGCTAACGAAAAGTGTACTTGTGAGACAGCATGTTATTCTTTTCACCTCATTTGCATATTTGTGAACATAACTTAGACAAAAGTTGAAAATTTAAGGGCTTCTTTTTAAAGAACCAGTTGTTTGCACTTTATTTATCTGAGGCTATTGGAGTACAAGGCCCATGAACTACAGGGTCATCCACCTTTTACCCACTGTCTGTCGCCTGTAATGGCACCCTGGTGAGATAACATTAGTCTGCAGGTCTGTGACTCATGAGAAAACTACAGAGAGTGTCGGGAAAAACATCTGTTATTTGAGGCAATTATGGTTTAATTGAGTAACATCACTGGTCTCTGCAATTGTCAAACTATTGTCTTCAGATTTTAGAGTTAAGTGAAAGTCTTCAAATACCAAAGCAAAATAAAAGTCCTCTAGGATTGTCATTATTGATATATTGCAGTCTTCTATTGTAAGAAAATGGTGGATTTCTATAAAAATTGTATTTCCAAGTACATTAAAGTAATTCTTCCTGCTGTAAACATTTTTGTAAATCTCCTGCATCTTAAGAAAGCTTAAGCCTCACTTAAGCATGATAGGGGATTGTTTCATTGTTGAATTTTACTTTCTCCACTATCCAAAGGTGTGTACTGTACAGTATGTGCTTTTTTTAACAGCTAATTCTCTAGCTACTTCGTATATAGTAATTTGTTTCAAAGTTTTGTTCTTTAATATTTTGTAGTGGTCTCAAAGTACATCTTTGTGTTCTTATTGGAAACAATTTCTGCAATGGAACGTTAATTGGCTATTTGTGGGGAAGAAGACTCTAAGCCATTCCTGAAATCCATGAGAGCCACTGCTGTCGTAAAGAGAGAATAAAGCTGTATGTGTGTTTTAGGTCAAGCCACTACCCCTTTGTTTCTGCTAATTATGTCTGACCTGCTTCTTAAAGGGGTAGTATTTGTTTAATGTGTTGCAATTCTCTCCAATCACAAATGAACAAATTCACAAATGGATTATTCAAAGGACAGACTACGTTTTGAACTTTATAATGCACTTTAAGGATTTTTAAAAATCATTTTTTCACCTTTCATCAAAAAGCCTTTGGACCAAAACACTTGATGTTAGGATTTTTTTCCAGAGTTTATCACAGTTTATTTCAACAATTTCTGTGGGAGTGATAACCTTAAATGCTTATAAATAGTCACCACTTGTGTAAAGGTTGTTTTTTCAGTTTGAGTAAACTCGGGAGGCTGATCAGCAATATTTGCTCACAGATGACTGAGTTCTGAGATCAGATTTTTTAAAAAGCTGAAAAAGTCTAAGCCTTTTCTGCAATGGCAGAAAGTCCTGAAATTCTTTTATAGACTTTTTATAGACAAATCTATTTACTGTATCTTGGTATTTTATAGGATTAGAAAAGACTATCACATTATGTCAAAATAACTTTTAATGTTTCTCTTTGTGTCTGTACTACCTAGTGTCAATGTAAACAATTAAATCACAAGGCATTTGCACTCAAATTAGTCAAAGCCTTAAATGCCCCTTGCCTTTAGGAATGGGCAGCTGTGCTTTTTTAACCAATATTTTAGAGCATGGTATCACTTTCAAAATTTGACCTTACTTCCATGCATTATTTTTTAACATATTTTTACAGATATAAACTAGTTCATACTGAAATGATTTTCACAGGGCACAAGGGCATTGTCCACAATTAACTAGGAGTTAGCAAATCAATTATACTTACATTTGTTGGTGTTACAGTACTGTAATTTGTAAAATTATGCAATCCTTTATTAAGTTCTGACAAATGGATTACTACTCAAACTGACTCATGGGGTTTCGCAATATGTTTCCAAATGAAAAACAAAGAAAATGAATGAATAAAAATGATACAATGAATGCACATGGACATGACAAGTGCACTTACTCTTTCCCTCATAAAACCTGTATATAATTTCTGTAAAATATTTTACCTTTCAATAATTTATATAAATGCATTTTGGTCTTTGTACTCTTACCACTATGTAAATTTACAGTGCCATATTTAAATGTGCATTCCTAATCACAGTAGAACATATGCAGTATGTAATCATTTAAAGATAAACAACTCCTAAATTAAGAAATAAGAATGTAATAGTTTTAAAAATGCAGTTTTAAATCATGGTATTTCTTACATCATAAGAAAGTTGATAAAACCTGACTATCAAATCTTACAAAAGGTTTTTCCTTTAATTGAAAAATCTAAATAGTCTTATTGCTAAATAAAACATGTTGCCTATGGCTGTTTTATAAAGAGGAAACTAAAGCATTTATGTAAATTACTTACCGTGTGCTGCAGGTAGCTGACTTTTTCTCAGGCTCTGCCTGTTTCTGCGTGGGCGGGTAGGCGTTTTTGGGAAGGGTGAGAATATATCAGAGTTTCACAGAAATCATCAGCTTTTTTAAACTCAGAGAGGAGGATTTTAGCCAATATTCTGGTAAAAGTTAATATGGGTCATTTCAATTTGAAACAAGGAACTAGTTCGTTTGGAACAATGAAGGAAAAACTTCCAGTTTGTAAAGGGATTTTTGTTTTTAATAAGTATCATATGGCTCACTGGTATAGTAAAGACTAAAATATATTTAAACTGACACGCTTAAAAACTTTTAACTTTTAACTTTTACTTAGAAATGAATTACAGTATATTCTGTTCAAGTAGAGGATATTTCCATGCTGCAAAGTAGAAAAAAACAAGCCTTTCCATTTTTCAGTCTGGAATTATTTACTTTGTCCTTTGCAGTTCTCCACTTAAGGTTCTTTGCATAGATACTTTAATTGAGGATATATGAGGGTATACATTTTAATAGACATAATAATGCTAAATGATGTATGTGTAATTACTTTTACACATTGTAAAAACACATCTTTTCACTTGTGCTTGCCCAACTTTAAACAGACATCATTCGACACGTCAGAATACTATTGCAGTCTCAGACATGGTTTCTGGTTCTTTTCCTGTGATGTCGGCATTAGTGTTTTAACCACAAGTAGTATTTTGTGACTCATTTACTTAATGCATAAAGTTTTCAAAAGATGAATTATTTGAATTAGGATAATTAGGGTCATTTCTTAATGGGAATAAAATACCTTCCTAATACAGCAGGTAACACCTTCCTCACGTTTTAAACAGATATCTTTTTTTAACCACATTTTTACTGACAGACGTTTGACAATAATTTAGTCTTCCAAGGTTTGAAAGTGTGGTGTAAAGGAAATTCATGTCTGTACTAGCTACAAGAAATTGACCTTATTGTATGTCAGCTTTGTTGTAAATTTCTTCATTTTACTGCACCGTCAATTTAGCATATAAGTATCAGCAACTTGCCTAACCTCTTTTTGTTTAACCTTCTACAGCCCAACCAACCCTAGTAGCATTCTGCCAGCTGCTTACCACAATTTCTTGAAATCTTGCCATGTTTGGGTAATAAAATAGCCAAAGTTAAACCAGTGTTGTTTTGAGCTGTAAAGGTCAATATGAACTCTAGATCAGGTAACTTTTCTACCTGGTAAATCAAGAAGTAAAAGAAAGATATTAATACCACAGAGAATTGATTCAGGTAGCTTGATTTATCCACACAATGTAAACACATACAGTAGGCTCAACCTGTATGGCACAACCACACCACAAAGAATTAACCATGTGATCATTTTTATGTAGAAGTTATTGCTTCTGTCATTAGTGGCTACGTACCATACATTCCATACTTCAGACACAGTATGGCCTCAAAACCAAGTAGTATTTAAAAATGTTTCAATGTATTCTTAGCCGAAATCCAGTATGAAAGAAAATGGCCGGTGTATTTGTTTGTATTCTACTGAAGTGGCATTACTCGTCTTATGGAAGTAGATTTTACAAGGTATTTGATGAATAATGAGTAAAAGGAAGCGAATAAAAGATCAAAGAAGAAAGCACAACGTTCCATGATTCATTCATACTTGTAGGCTTATAGTTTTTTAAGCTTTTTGCTAGAGGGCAAGTTGATGTACAGTATGTGATGCAGTTTTTGAACATGTATTTTCTATTCAACTGTTGTACCTGCTTTCCTGCACAGTATAAATTAACATGTATAAACTTTCAGTTTTTACAGTACCATGAAACTAGCATTTTACTTCGAAGATGCTGCTTTCTTACAACCTATCTACTTCTTCAGAGTAAACAATTTACTTCAGAGTAAACAACCTGTAAAGCAAAGAGTTTTAGTGCATACAAAATTCTAAATGAAATGGATACAGGGTACTTGAATATCTTCCAACCTGTATACAAAACGCAATTGACTGTCTAGTAATTTAAAATGCTAATCCAAATATTATACATAAGCATTAATTGTTTTTCCTGAACAATATATCCTTTTCATTGTAGTGGTTATAAGCTGTGGGTCAATTAATATTTTGTTAGCATGTAAATACTTGATAAGGCAAATTCTGAATATAAGCAAAGTTGTTGAGATGTTAGCATGTGCTTGTAGTAAATTTTCTTTACTCTCTGAGGTAAAATAAGATACACAACTGGATGCTTACACCCCCTGTTATTTCCTTCTATTGCTTGTATGCCTTTTTAACTTATACGCAACACGTTACAAACATTATTACGTGTCATTGACAGTTTAGGAGAAGGAAAGAGATAGTACCTAATTGTGTAACACCTCAATTTTTTTTGCTTTAATGTGCCTCAATTAGAAATAAACTCATTGATGTGATTCTACAGCATTTTCCACCGTGCCAGTCAGACTGCCACTACAAGTCTTCACAACTTGAGACATGTCTTACAGTTTACATAGCTGACACCACCTAACCTTGGGGCTTTTCAAACTGCTTTGCTTTTGTGTTTATCAAGTAATTTTGGTAGCACAAAATCAACAGTAAATATTCCCTTGGGACGGCAATAAAGACAAGTTTCTCTATACTGTAAAAATTGAAGTAAACTCTATGATCTGCTATCTTAAAACCAGGCTTTATGATTACCTTTATTGCTTACTATTTTGATTCACATTTATTCTACTATATACAGTATGTATAATACACTATGTGTACATGATCAAATCTGAAAAACTCATAAGCTATTTTTTATATTTATTACTAGAAGAACTCATTAATTGTATATAAGGAATTTACCATGGGGAGCATGGATTTGGTAGAGCTACAGTATACACATGTAGTTTTTCAAAGTATTTCACATAACTTTATGTGCTTTATATTTATGGTTGTATTAAGATGTCGGGAATATACCTAATAGTCTCATCTCATTCTCTAACTGCTAACTCCTGGTGAGCATCGCAGAAAGCCTTCCAGCACCTCCTGAGTCTGCCCCAGGGTCTCTTCCCAGTTTGGCATGTCTGGTACATCTCCAGTGGGAGGTCCCCTGGGGGTATCTGCACCAGATGCTCAAACCTCCCCAACTGGCTCCTCTCGATCCAGAGGAGCAGCAAGTCTACTTCAGGATCTTCCCTGATTGCTGAGCTCCTCAACCTGTCCTGGAGAGTCAGCCGGTAAAGAAACCTTGTTTCTGCTGCTTATACCTGCAAACTCGTTCTTTCAGTCACTGCCCAGTGCTCCTGACCATAAGGTGAGTATAAAGACGTAGACTGACCAGAAAACCAAAAGTTTGTCTGAAAATGCAGCACCCGCTTCACCACCACAGTTCAGCACAGCGTCCGCATTATTACAGCCTCTGCAGCAATCTGCTGGTCAATCTCACAATCCCCCTACCCTCACTTGTGAACAAGACCCCCCGAGATACTTGACCTCCTCTACTTGCTGCCCCACCCCCCCCCCCCACTTGGATTGAGCAATCCACTCTTTTCCAGGAGAGTGCGACATCCTCAGATTTTGGAGGTCCTAACTTTTCTTTAAGAAAAACATCTATGCATTAGCCACCCTACATTCCTTGTTTTGTGAAGTAGCAGTAGGTTGTGAAGCAGAACCTTTTTCCACTTCAGGTTTCATTGAACCAGGCATGCTTTGTAAACTCACAGAACACACCGACCAGAATATACATGGTGATTCACAGACTGCTGAGAAAAAACTGTAGTCCTATTGGCTTTGACAGGAAAATACTCCTTTCACAGGATTAATGTAAACAGTTGATACTTACTACTGCCGAGTGGGTGAAATAGAGGTTGTTAATATGAAAAAAGCAGCATATTCTTTCCTTTCTGATATTCACTTGTCTTTAAATTCTTTCATGCTATTCAACAGCAACTGTTCTGAAATTTTAATCTCCACTAACTCAACAGAGTTCACAGTTTAAGACTGATCAAATATACATCCAAATCAGAATTACTTTGGCTAAGCTGATACACAAGCATTTTGCTTTATGCAACATGCAACAGCCATGTTCAAGGCTGAGGAAGTGACTTATTTAAAAATCAAGACTTTTAAAATCTTCATTATACAATGGACACTACAGTATATATCTCAAATGTACACTTTCCTACTTCAGCTTTTTGTTGCATCTCTAATCTTCTTTCCATATCTGATCTTCTAGATTATTCATAATACAGTAAAAAATATATTTTTATGTTACCCTATATCACTATACAGACACTGATCTGAAAGTTGACGTACTAGAGGAATCTACAGATTTAGTGACACTGTTAGAAATGTAAAGCATTATGCTTCAATATGATTTATTAATTATTTTGATGCTTAATACTGTATTTCTCACATCAGCTTGTTGTGGTGCTCCCTTGTATCCCACTGGGCATAGCACTCACACAGAGTCTAAACCAAGGCCATCAATCCATTTTCAGGTACACTTGCAAAGTTCCTTTCTGTTCACAAATGTTGACGAACATACAGTATCTGATTGCAAATAAGTGCAACATTTACAATAGTTTTTCAACATCTATTGTTGTCTATTAGTCTATTGGACTAAGCTAAGGACTATGGACTAAGAAGCTAAGATCATATTGATGTTTTATTGTTAGAAAATATGATAAAGGAGGTATCATAAAATAATGCTTTTTAACTGTTTCTCTTTTCTAACTCTGCTTCTTCTACCCAGCATTCCACATTTGGTAGCATGGAAAAACTGATCTATTAGAGCAGACTCTCATCAACAACTGCCAAAAATAAAAAAGTACCCACAGAATTCTAAACAAAATATTTATTTTTCTTTATGTCAATAACTTTTGTGCCATGTATTACTTTACCTGTTTTGTTTTGTTTTTATTTATACAGAAGAGTGAGATCTTATTTTGAAATTCTTGGGTCACTGTTTCCCTAGTGGGTAAGCTGAAAATGGATAATTGTAAATGTCACAGAAGGGCAATTTAAAATGTAATGTGGAAGTTTTAAAAAAGAAGCGCTCCGCGACATTTAGTTTTATAAGTTTTGTATAGAAAGATGTATTAATGGCTCCTAAGCATATTGGTTTGAATATTAATAATCCTAATCATCATATTGTATTATCATTTTAACTACACTAAAACATAAAAATGTTTAGAAGGTGCTACTTATACAATCTCTTTGAGAAACCCCGAAATATGAATAATTGTAGACTTTGTAGTGTATACTGTATGCTTTCTTTATGTGTATAGAGCATGAACACAAAAGGAAATAGTGTTCACCAACATGAGAATTATACATAAAGTGTTTCATGTAATTGCATGCCCATGATGGCAAAAAGATTGGCCCTTTCAAGTTAAAAACGGCTTTCATCATTATTATGACCTACAAACTATTTTTTTTGTTGGTACAATAAGACAAAATACTGGTCATATTGTAAAGATTTAACAATTCAGGTAACTTGGCAGATATAATTTTAATATAATATAAAATACTGTCTTCTATTCGATTTTATCCGCCCTTTTGAAAAAGTGTACAGTATGAAAGTTGTTGTGAATGTGGCACTTTGTGTCTCAGTAATATTCAGTATATGTAAATAACTTTTGCTGTTACTTCACTGATAGCGATGAAATATTTACTATAGGATGCTTATTTCGTCATGCCCTGTTAAGGACATTTCTAGGAATAACACTGAATTCTGCGACATCAGTCAATATACACCACATTAAACACATCTTCTTCCTAAAATGCCGTTGGCTTATTTTCAACACCGTTGTGAACTGTTTGGGCTCCTGGGGTGTGATAAAGGGTTTTATTATGATTATTTCCTTCATTGGTTAATCAACCACACCAGACTCATGCTACTGCTTTTGCAAGTCAGAAGGTCTAGCAGGTGCCAGCAGCTGCCACTAATGGTCTGAGTTTCAGTATAAAGTCCCATAGTGCTGCATGCTCTTAATGAGATGGCAAGGAAGTTAATGTCAGCAATGTAGTGTCAGGGTCAGGTCATAACTAACAGAGGGGCCATAGCAGGGGGAGTATCACATTCCCCCTAGAAAGCGCCACACACGTGGATTGGGGGGAGGGCGTAGGAAGTTCTGTGTCCTCACAATAGCACCAATTGGCTAGTTGAGGGTGGTTAAGGTGCAGGCAGAGGCTTCTTACTGACAGCAGCGACTAACGAGAAAATCTTCCCTATTGATATAATTCTACAGATTCCAATAGCTGTAAAGATATTTCAATTCAGATTGTCTGAGAGTATGCCTCTTAATACTGTGCTGGGTTAGCCCAGGTGATTAAGAATACATGTTTTCTAAGGAAACAATACTGATTGAGAAAGATAATTTATGAAGATGAATGGCGTATTAGTGAACTTCGCAATTTTAACTGCATTGTGATCCAAATTAGAAGTGTCCTCCCTTTGGTGTTAAGAACACTATAAAGATTGAATGGGGTTCATAGTATCTTCTTACCATGGTTATTTGGAGAGCATTCTGGCATGTGAGCTATGAAGTTTCATTTCTGTTTATGTTATGTTTTATTTGCTCAAGCTAATTATTAGCAAGGGTATTACAAATCGCAAGAAATGTACAATAAACAACAAACATAGCTTTAAAGAAATTTATAACAACAAAACATTTATTGCTTTAAATGTTTTGGTTTGTTAAAAAATAAAATGAGATGTAATTTGTATCTACTGTATGTATCTATGTTTAAGAATTACTATTTTATTTAACCCTCATTAGGATTTTAACTTGATTTTCTGCAAATTATATTTGTTCAATTTCAACTTTGAAACAATAGTTTTCACATTTGTAACTTCTTATCCCAAACTAAAAGCAGTTTTAATAGAACAATATAAACCCAGTTTAAGGTTTTTTCCTGTAAAACGTTTTCCTGTTGTAATACTTTTAGCTACTTTTTACCGTTAGAATAAAAGAAAAACTGAAACCCAATACAATTATATTATTTTACAGATTAATTAAAAATAGATAAGGTCAATTTCAAATCTGTCACAGGAAATTCATACATACTGTAGTTCTAATTGCAGAAGCAAATGTGTAACATTT